>NW_022437054.1:4417702-4430924 GCF_009761245.1 Sapajus apella
GCAGTGCAATGGCGCGATCTCGGCTCACCGCAACCTCCGCCTCCTGGGTTCAGGCAATTCTCCTGCCTCAGCCTCCTGAGTAGCTGGGATTACAGGCACGCGCCACCATGCCCAGCTAATGTTTTTGTGTTTTTAGTAGAGACGGGTTTCACCATGTTGACCAGGATGGTCTCGATCTCTTGACCTCGTGATCCACCCGCCTCGGCCTCCCAAAGTGCTGGGATTACAGGCGTGAGCCACCACGCCCAGCCCAATTTTTTGTATTTTTAATAGAGACGGGAATTTGCCATGTTGCCCAGCTGGTCTTGAACTTCTGGTCTCAAGCAATCCACCTGCCTTGGCCTCCCAAAGTACTAGGATTACAGGCATGAACCACTGTACCAGTCCAATTTGTCTTTTTAAATTATTACATTTTAATTATTTTAAAAGCCACCTGGACAACATGGTGAAACCCCATCTCTACTAAAAATACTAAAATCAGCCAGGTCTTGTGGTGGGTACCTGTAGTCCCAGCTACTCAGGAGGCTAAGACAGGAGAATCGCTTGAACCTGGGAGGCAGAGGTTGCAGTGAGCTGAGATCCCACCACTGCACTCCAGCCTGGGCAACAGAGCAAGACTCTCATAAGATTTACCATCTTAACTATTTCTTAGGGTACAGTTCAGTAGTGTTAAGTATGTTTAAATTGTTGTGCAATTAATCTCCAGAACTTTTTCATCCTGCAAAACTGAAATTGTATTGCATTAAAGAGCTCTCCATCCCCCCACCACATCAGCCCCTGGCAACCTCCATCCTACTTTCTATTTCTGTGAATTTGTGATTTGTCTTTTACAATGTAGCTTTCTTTATTTTTCCAGGGTGAATAACTGTGTGGGATTTTCTAATTACAAATTCTTCCTGCTATTTTTATTATATTCTCTATTATATTGCCTTTTCGTGGCTGCAACAGTTTTAGAGTACTTTATAAAATTTTGGACGGTAAGTCTTTTTTTTGTATCTTGAAACATGTATTTAAGACTTTCAGATGCTATCTTTCTAACAAATTACTTCATTTTTTATGACAAGTAGATATACTTTAGTTTAATTTTGCAAGTTAGAATTTATAATGGATCAGAGGACAGATAAGCTACAATTTACCTTCATATACACACACGTTTATTTGTAAATAAATGTATATTAAACAGGATATAGTGAGCCTCTATTAGTGATCCAAATTATTTTCACCTACATTCTCACAAAGACATATTAATTTTAGGGAAGTAAATTCCTTTTCTTTGAGTCAGTGAGACTTATTGCAATTTTATGGTAATATAATCTATAAAGACAGGAAGCAGTTTAGTGGTTGGCTCAGCCTCAGGCAGCCACTAAACTGCTTCCTGTCTTTATAGATTTTACAGCATTTCTTAAAATGGCAAATGAATGAAAACAATAAAATGTCTTATCAACTGAGGTCTCCTTAAACAATGATGTATCTATACAAAAGAATGCAATGCAGCTTAAGAAAGAATAAGGAAGCTCTTTATAACAAATGATGTGAAGTGACCTTTGAGATCTATTATTAATGTGAATAAAACAAGGCACAGAAGAATGCATATAGTATGCTGCACAGCAAAATAATGTGTATATGTCTTGGATATGTCTTATCTGGAAGAATGCAGTAAAAAATTCCTAATGGTGATTGCCTTTGGGCAGGGCACTTAAAGGGACACATGCTTTTTTACAGTTATCCTTCGAATTATGTATAACATGGACAAATAGTAATGTATTCAAAACAGATAAATATAGCTTTAAAATTTTTCTGGTATGGAAGTATATATTTTTTGGGGAAAACTACCAAAAACATTGAAAGTAACTGCCTCTTGGAAGTGAGAGAACTGCTGTTTTTCATTAATAACTTTTTAGCATTAGTTTAATTTTGTCTGTGCATGTACCATTTTAATAAAATCAAGAAATTATTTAATTTAGTTTAATTTTTTTGGATGGAGTCTCACTCAATCACCCAGGCTGGGGTGTACTGGTGTGATCTCATCTTACTGTAACATTTGCCTCCTGGGTTCAAGTGATTCTCCTGCCTCAGCCTCCCCGAGTAGCTGGGATTACAGCTGCCCACCACAATGCCCAGCTAATTTTTGTATTTTCAGTAGAGGCAGGGTTTCACCATGGTTGGCCAAGCTGGTCTCCAACTCTTGACTTCAAGTGATTCACCTACCTTGGCCTCCCAAAGTGATGGAATTACGAGCGTGAGCCACCATGCCCTGCCAAGAAATAATTTCAAAGTAAATAAAAACTTTCTCCTTCATTTAAACTCTCTCTTTAAGTTTCAAGGTAATATTCATTCCTTTCTCTTTCCCCATTAGCCCTTTAAATATAGATTCAGTCCTGGGCCGTCTCACTGTTGGTTCTCTCCAGCTTGTTTCTGGGTTATTGCGTGTACTCCTGTGGCATTCACAGTCGCTGTTCCTAGCTCTAGCTCTCACATGGCCGGAGTCCAGTCTCCCGTTTCCAGTTGCTATTTATTGAACCAGCAAACATGAGGGAGACACCATAAAAATCAGCACGTCAGAAACCATCCTCATTTTCTTTTCACTGTTCTTTCTATGTTTATCTGATTGACTGGAACAAAATCTGTACAAATCTGTCAGTTTCCAGGCCATAAAAACTAATAGTATCTTGGAATTATTGTTACTCCCTTATGAAACTGAAGTATAGAATCAGTGTGGTATACTAGGAAAAAAAAATGAACTTTGTGGCCGGGCGTGGTGGCTCACGCCTGTAATCCCAGCACTTGGGAGACTGAGGCTGGCGGATCACAAAGTCAGGAGATTGAGACCATCATGGCTAACACCAAATCATTATATTGCAGATCTTTCATGTGTTGAATGGTCATGTTTCTATATTCTTTGGAGAAATGTCTGATCCAGCTTAGTTTTCATTTTCGAATCAGGTTTTTTAAATGTTTAATTTTAGTAATTTCTATATATTCTGTGTATTAATCTCTTATTAATACACAGAATATATAGAAATTACTAAAAGTGAAAAAAAGTGAAACCCAGACTCTACTAAAAAAAATACAAAAAATTAGCCAGGTATGGTAGCTCATGCCTGTATTCCCAGCTACTTGGGAGGCTGAGGCAGGAGAACTGCTTGAACCTGGAAGGCGGAGGTTGCAGTGAGCTGAGATGGCACCACTGCACTCCAGCCTGACGACAGAGCAAGACTCCGTATTAAAAAAAAGAAAAAAAAAGCCTTGTTTGTATGTATATGCCATGTATGTATTTATTTGCCAGAATCTAAGCTCCGTGAGAGCAAGAATGTTCATTTGTCTTGTTTATATATGTTTCTCAATCACCCAGAATATTGGCCAGCACACAGTAGGCGTTCAGTAAATATTTGCTGAGTGAATAGCCAGAATGAAGATACTTAAACTTTAGACTCTTTGTTCTTTCATTTTTAAAAGTGAGGTAATAACTTATAGGATTGATGTAAAGATTAAAATAAATAGTGTAACTACATGGAAAGCAGTCAGATGTTTTTTAGTTTGTTTTTTCCGACTCTGCCTCAAATCATTTCTATTCCTAATATCACAGACATGGTTTAGACCCTTCATCTCCTCATTTTCTGTCTTTATTCTCTCCCTTTCTTTCTTTTTTTTTTGTAGAGACGGGGTTTCTCCATGTTGGTCAGGCTGGTCTCGAACTCCCAACCTCAGGTGATCCGTCCATCTCCTAAAGTGCTGGGATTACAGGCGTGAGCCACCACGCCCAGCCCTTTCCCTTTCTTAAGTACAGTGCCTGCCAATTTATGAGCAGAGTAAAATATTTTGCTTATACTTAATGAGGATATGCTTTGCTATAGCACTGGCTTGTCTTTTTTGTGAAGTTTCTATTGTGTTATTTGCCTATTTCTAGTAGGTTTTTATATTTACACATGAAAGAGTTTTTCTTATATTAAAGACACTAATCTTTATTCTTTTTTGTTTTGTTTTTTGAGATAGGGTCCCACTCTGTCTCCCAGGCTGGAACACAGTGGTACAGTCACAGCTCACTGCAGCTTCAATATCCCAGGCTCAAGCAATCCTTGTGCCTCAGGCTCCCAAGTAGCTGGGACTACGGGCAGGCACCACCATACCTGGCTAATTTTTGTATTTTTTATAGAGACTGGGTTTCACCATGTTGCCTAGGCTGGTCTATAAGTCCTGGGCTCAAATAGTCCTCCTGCCTCAACCTCCCAAAGTGCTGGGATTACAAGTGTGAGCCACCCCGCCCAGCCACTAATCTTTATTCTTGACCTTGAGTTAGATGAGGATTTCTTTCTTTCTCTCTCTCTCTTTCTTTCTTTCTTTCTTCCTTCCTTCCTTTCTTTTCTTTTCTCTCTTCTCTTCTCTTCTTTTTTTTTTTTTTTCTTTTCTTTTCTTTCTTTTTTTTTTTGAGATGGAGTTTCATTCTTGTCACCCAGGGTGGAGTACAATGGCACGACCTCAGCTCAGTGCAACCTCTGCCTCCTGGGTTCAGGTGATTATCCTGCCTCAGCTTCTCGAGTAGCTGGGACTATAGGTGTGCGCCACTACGCCTAGCTAATTTTGTTTGTATTTTTAGTAGAGACAGGGTTTCACCATCTTGGCCAGGCTAGTCTCAAACTCCTGACCTCAGGTGATCGCCTGCCTTGGCCTCTCCAAGTGCTAGGATTACAGGCGTAAACCACCACACCTAGCCCAAATGAGGATTTCTTACATTGAACATAGCAGTCACTAACCATGAAAGAAAAGATCAATAAATTGGGCTTCATTAAAATAAAGAACTTTTTATAAAAAGGTGACTTTTAGAGTGAAAAGGCAAGCTACTAACTGGGAGAAGATACTTACAATGCATATATCTCACAAAGTACTCCTATCCAGAATATGTGAGATACTCTTAAAGATATTAATTCTTTTTCTGTGATAGGTTGCAAATGTTTTTTCACATTTTTTGGGGTTTGTTGTCGTTGTTGTTATTTTGAGATGGAGTCTTACTCTGTCACCCAGGCTGGAGTGCAGTGGCACAGATTCAGCTCACTGCAGCCTCCTCCTCCTGGGTTCAAGAGATTTTCCTGCCTCAGCCTCCTGAGTAGTTGGGACTACAGGCATATACTACCATGCCTGGCTAATTTTTGTATTTTTATTAGAGATAGGGTTTCGCCATATTGGCCAGGCTGGTCTTGATCTCCTGACCTCAGGTGATCCATCCACCTCAGCCTCCCAAAGTACTGGGATAATAGGTGTGAGCCACCACATCTGGCCCTCATTTTCTGTTAATGTCTTACAATCCTGTTTTGTTTTGTTTTTGTCACATCAAAGTTTTATATTTTTTAAGCAGTTATTTTTATATGTGATACCTGTCTGTTGCCTATTCCATATAAATGTATACAGATATTGTCCTATTTTTTCATCTGGCACTTTTGTTGTTTTCATTTTTACCTTTAAATCTCTGATTTTGGAAGAGGGATTATTGTGGTTAAAAAGTACTTTTACATCTACTCTTCCTAAAAACCTTGTGAAGGTGTTTTAAAATACAGGTTTTGTTATTATTCAGATATGGTGAGGCCAGCAGATCAGCAGACAGTTGCTACTGAGAAGATTGTTACTCACAGTGCCAAGAGGAAGGGGCCCCAGGATAGGAAGCACCAGGTGGGAGCCCGAGCCTTTATTATGGTTCCCGTAGGGAAGGCAGAGTAAATAGATTTTGGATTGGCTGGCTCAAGGAATTGCAGAGGACTCAGGTATAAGGGCTACCTCTAGTTGCCTTGTACCTGGTCCTGGGATGATGAAGGCAGAGGACTGCTGCCTTCTGGAGTATAAAAGCCAGATAGAAGAGGTGGTTCCAATGTAGGATCTGGATTGTTTAGTTTGTGTATGAAAGATGTGCTCCTGGGTGAGTGGTTTGCTGGCTCTTAAGAACTGGCTAGCCCTGGAAGGGGCAGTTTCTCTCTAATTAGTGAGGCCCCAGATGCCAGACCATCAGGAATATAGAATATAAGAAAATAGGGCCAGGCGTGGTGGTTTACGCCTGTAATCCCAACACTTTGGGAGGCCGAGGCAGGGGGATCATGAGGTCAGGAGATCAAGACTATCCTAGCTGGAACATGGTGAAACCCCATCTCTACTAAAAATACAAACATTAGCCTGGTGTGGTGGCACACGCCTGTAGTCCTAGCTGCTCGGGAGGCTGAGACAGTTGAATCGCTGGAACCTAGGAGGCGGAGGTTGCAGTAAGCCAAGATTGCAGCACTGCACTCCAGCCTGGTGACAGAGTGAGACTCTGGCAACAGAGTGAGAGAAAGATGGAGAGATGAAGAGATGAGGAGGGAGGGGAAAGAAGGAAGGGAGGGAGGGAGGGAGGTGAGGAAGGGAGGAAGGAAGGGAGGGGAAGAAGAGCGAAGGAGGGAGGGAGGAAGGAAGGATATTGAAAGGGTCATTATTATTATTTTTTTTTTTTTTTGAGACAGAGTTTCACTCTTGCTACCCAGGTTGGAGTGCAATGGCGCGATCTCGGCTCACCACAACCTCCGCCTCCTGGGTTCAGGCAATTCTCCTGCCTCAGCCTCCTGAGTAGCTGGGATTACAGGCACGTGCCACCATGCCCAGCTAATTTTTTGTAGTTTTAGTAGAGACGGGGTTTCACCATGTTGACCAGGATGGTCTCGATCTCTTGACCTCGTGATCCACCCGCCTTGGCCTCCCAAAGTGCTGGGATTACAGGCTTGAGCCACCGTGCCCGGCCCAAGGGTCATCATTATTTCAGTTTTCAGAGTTGGGAACCAATTGGAGAAATTATGCAGCTACCTAAAGTCACATGTTTAATAACATAGGAAGCCAAAATTTAAACTAAAATCTGGCTATTCCAACATCAGGTACTTTCCACTATAACTTGCTACTCATAATCATAGTTAGGAGGAATATAATTAAAGCCCTGAGTCATCAAGCACAATTATATTTCGAGGAGATACCTGTTACATTTTAGAAGGATTTAAACATGATTAGATGTTTAAAGTTTGGGTATTTAAAACCAGAGGATGCTAGCACTTACAATGCCTTTGCACATATTAGAAGAAAACACCCGGCCGGGCGCGGTGGCTCACGCCTGTAATCCCAGCACTTTGGGAGTCCGAGGCGGGTGGATCACGAGGTCAAGAGTTCGAGACCATCCTGGTCAACATGGTGAAACCCCGTCTCTACTAAAAATACAAAAAATGAGCTGGGCATGGTGGCACGTGCCTGTGATCCCAGCTACTCAGGAGGCTGAGGCAGGAGAATTACCTGAACCCAGGAGGCGGAGGTTGTGATGAGCCGAGATCGCGCCATTGCACTCCAGCCTGGGTAAAAAGAGCGAAACCCCGTCTCAAAAAAAAAAAAAAAGAAGAGAACACCCCTACCTGTATGGTGTGAGCCTCATGAATTTTGTCTTCTAATTTCCCCCTTAGCTGGGCACCTTTGTTCAGTTTATAACATACTAACCATACTCAGGGACCCTTATTTAAACAGAAGTATTCAGTGTCAGATAGATGAAATTTAAATTACTTAATTTCACATTTCTCTGTCAGACAATTCAGCAATTTTTGTATGTAATGATTTATTAAAGAATGAATAACTTATTTGAATTAATTCTGAGTAAAAAAAGATTAGTAAACAGAAATCTACCTTTTTCTTCATTCATTCAAGAAATATGTATTTAGTACTTAATATATGGCAGGTAGTACCTCTAGAGACTCATAGTATCTCACTGAAAAAACAGGCAGAGTTCTGTCTTTGTAGAGCTTGCTTTTGAGAAGGAGGGGGACAAGTAGTAATGATCAGGGTAAGGGATTTAAGTATTGGGCGGTGGCATGATAGGGCAGGTGGCAGTATTGAACAGCACAGTCAGCTAGACATCATTTAGAAGGTAGGATTTGAGCAAAAACTTGAAGGGAATTAATGGATATCTGTGAGAAGAGCATTCAGGCACAGAGAACTGGTACATGTCCCTGCCATGTTTTAGTAACACAAGGGGGTTTACTGTGGCTGGGGCAGAATGAGCAGAAAGGAGACTGAAAGGAATGGACCAAGAGGGGCCAAAATGACAGAGGGACTTAGAGAGTATCGGAAGGACTGTCGCTTTTACTAGCAGCCAGATAGGGACATGATTTGACTTGTGCAAGGCTCACTCTGATTGCTGAGCTGAGAATAGATGGGAGAGGGCAAGTGCCAACATACAGGCTCACATGGTAGAGGCTGTTGCTGCATCCTGGCTAGAATAAAGTAGAAGCAGTGAAGGTGGTAAGAAGTCATCAGATCTAGTTTTTGGAAACTGCTAGTCAGAAGTTTGTTTTCAATATTGGCTAAAAACATTTTATTTTATTCTTCCCCAGACACCAATCTTTGCTTTAAAAACTGACTGGAAATGTGCCTGAAGGCTGGGTGTGGGTGACTCACACCTGTAGTCCCAGCACTTTAGGATACCAAGGCAGGAGGATTACTTAAGGCCAGGAGTTCAAGACTAGTCCTAGCTCTGGTGCCCTAATGAGACTTTGTATCTTTTTTTTTTTGAGACTCTCTGTATTGCCCAGGCTGGAGTGCAGTGGTGCAATCATGGCTCACTGCAACCTCCACCTCACGGGTTAAGCGATTCTCCTGCCTCATCCTCGCAAGTTGCTGGGATTACAGGTGTGCGCCAGCACACCCGGCTAGTTTTTGTATTCTTAGTAGAGACAGGTTTCACCGTGTTGGCCAGGCTGGTCGGAACTCCCAGCCTCAGGTGATCCACCCACCTCAGCCTCCCACAGTGCTGGGATTACAGGCGTGAGCCACCGCATCCAGCCAATACCTTGTATCGTTTAAAAAAAAAAAAAGGGAAATATGCTTGAAGAGCCACATGTTCTTGTCTATTTTCTCTTTTGTATTTCTTGAGAAGATGTTGTAGATGGCCATTAGAAAGCAACAGCTTAGTATTCCTTCAATAGGATTTATAAAACTAGGATAATTTTGTATAAAAATTGGTTTCTTAATATATTGTCTCTATTTGCACAAGCTTTGCCACAGGAAATCTACAGAGAGTTGTCCAAAGGTAAAATACATCGTTACCATGACATTCTCATGATCTCTTTTGTGACATTTATAGTGAATATGTTTAATAAAATTTGCTTCACAAGATGACCAGGTGGAAGACTCACTTGATATGTTTGAAACATATGTTGGTTACTCTGGAGAAAAAGAGAAAAAGATCAATGTCAAAATAACATAACCTCATGCTAATAACCTTCTTTTAGCCTGTAATACTTTTTAAATCAAGCAGGACAGCCTCATGTTTTGGTGGAGTAAGTGCTTTGCCTGTGTGGTTTATTTTAAGAGCTAATAGTTGAAGGCCTCCTTTATTAAAGATACTAATTTCTTCTAAGCTCTAGTTTGCTTCTGTTAAAATGTATATAGTCATAAGAAGGGATACCAGAGAAGCTGTTTCATTCATTAATACCTTTTTGTAAATTTATTTATCAAAATTGCTAACTATCCACAAAGGCTCTGTAGAAACACAGATGAACAGTGTAGGAATTTAAGCATCTGAAGGCATGGGCACCTTTCAGTGGTGTTCTGAAAATAGAGATTAGACAGGTTTAAAATACATCACAACTAGTTTTTAGTTAGCAAATCTAACTAAAATAAGCAAATATTTTAATATAGATATGGGGAGCTTAAGTATGTTGGATGTTGGAAAAAGCTTGAATATATATATAAAGTACAAAAGAATATTTTGGGTAGAAGAGGCCATCTTTTCACTTTATTACTGAAAGTATTGCAATTTTTTTTTTTTTTTTTTTTTTTTAAAGAGACAGGGTTTCACTGTATTGCCCAGGCTGGCCTGGAACTCCTAGGCTCAAGTGACCCTCTTGCCTCACTCTCCCCAGTAGCTGAAATTACAGGTAAACACCATCATGCCAAGCTAAAATTAAAAAAAAAATAAAAAAAATTAAGAGCAGTATTTTGAATGACTCTTCCTGAACTCCTAGATAAGCAAGTTGGACTGATAATACCAATTCTTTGCTTTTGCAGTTGTTGCTTTGGGGTATATTAATTTATTATTTTTCATATTTGGCAATTTTTTTGATATATTCAACAATCATTAGGCAGAACTAACTTACAAATTATATGTTAGAGGTTGACTGTCCTCAAAATAACTTCTTCTTTTCCTCCTCAGAATGAACTGACAGATACACGTGCAAAATTCCACGTCCTTTTTCTTTTCTTTGTGTCTGCAATGTTCTTCATTAGCGTCCTCTCACTTTTCAGCTACCACTGCTGGCTGGTTGGAAAAAATAGAACAACAATAGGTAAGTAGGTTGAAATAAATTATAATTACTTAAGACAATGACCATAAATGAATACGACATCTAGAGAAGGACAAGGTTCAGATGCTAGAGAAGTGTAAGACAATTCTGAATTTGGAATAGGTGGCACATGCCTAATAATTCCAGCTACTCAGGAGACTGAGGGAGGAGAATTGCCTAATCCCTGGAGGACAGCCTAGATAACATAAGGAGACCTAGCCTCTAAAAAATAACAATAATAAAAGAATTCTGTAGTAAAATTAATTGTAACTGGATGGGGACAATGGTTTTATAATAAAGGTTCATTATTTTGGAAAAGGTTGAGGAAATGGGATTGACTTTTTGACATATTTTCAGTAGTGTGTTATATATCAAAGGTTGAGAACTATTTTACAAATTTTAATAAATAAAAACTGTTTCTTACATTTATATAGTGTCATTTCAAAAATTAATCTATGAGAGGCTGGGCACAGTGGCTCATGCCTGTAATCCCAGCACTTTGGGAGGCGGCGGTGGTTAGATTACTTGAGTCCAGGAGTTCAAGACCAGCCTGGGCAACATGGTGAAACCCTGTCTCTAATAAAAATACAAAAAAAAAAAAAAAAAAAAAAAACAACCTAGCTGCAGTGAGCCAAAATTGTGCCATTGCACTTTAGCCTGGGCAATGAGAGTGAGGCCCTATCTCAAAAAAAAAAAAAAAAATTACTCTATCAGAGATAGACAGTAGATTTACATGCTTTAGGAAGTTTGCTGTCAAATAAAAAAACCTTTAAATTCTCAATTACAGCTTATCTTTTAACTAAAACATAACAATGTATTTCATGTTCATATATATATATATGTATTTTTTTTTTCCTTTGTTTTGAGAGTCTCACTCTGTTGCCCAAGCGAGAGTGTAGTAGTACCATCACAGCTCACTGCAGCCTTGACCTCCTGGACTTAAGCAGTGTTTCCACCTCAGCCTCCCAAGTAGCTGGGTCTACAGGTGTGCAACCGCACCCAGCTAATTTATTTATTTCTCACAAAGACAGGGTCTCGCTATGTTACCCAGGCTGGTCTCAAACTTCCAGGATCCAGTGATCCTCCCACTTCCACCTCCCAAAATGCTGGAATTTCAGATGTCAGTCACTTTGCCCAGCTCATATACATTCTTTACTTTTTTCCCCACAGTTTAACACATTTAACTGGCATATGTTCTGTGACTGAGGCTAAGGAATAATGCTTTTGACATGCTTCATTATTTCCATCTTTGTGTCAGTTGTCAGTGAAATTTATGTATTGTGTCACTAGTATTAGCATTTATTTTTTAGTTTGCTCATTTAAAAAAATGAAAATATAGGGGGAAAAGTAATGTTTTCAAGTAATTGGACAAACATTCCCTAAACAACAATGGTGGCGTTCCTCACTGAACTATTGTCATGTAAGAAGCACTGCTGTGTTATAATTGAAATATTTATATATCTGCTGACATACCAAGATACAAAATAAGGATTTTTATGGTAATGTTTTGTAAAAAAGTTAAAATTCACTTGCAATCTACAGCCATATATCTGCCAGGTAAGTTGGATCTGCCAACCCCGTCCTGCCTCACAGTACTTTATTTTATATGTTCACAAAGCATACAGCAGAGGGAGGGTGCAGTTACCCAGAACAGCCTGTAATCCCAGCACTTTGGGAGGCGGCGGTGGTTAGATTGCTTGAGTCCAGGAGTTCTCATACTTCAGTATATAATTCTCATACTTCAGTTAACATACCTCAGCTAACAACTATCTTGCAGCAAGGTCAGTGAAAGCTGGTTATCTTTCGCTAGGTGTGACTGCTCTTCTCAGAGTCATACCCATTCCGCTATTATGGTTTCACTTCTCTTGGAATTCAGCCAAAGTTCACAGCAGTCTTGCTGCCAATCCCCCTAGAGGGGGTGGGCTACTCTGGCTTTCTACAGTTGGGGGGGGAAACAGTTTTAATTACAAAAAGATTAAGGGATTTGGGGGGAGACATGTAGATGCTTTAGTATTGGATCATTTTAATGTGTTACTGAGCAGTGTTGTAAGTTATGGTGGGCTTCCTGTGTGAGGATTTCTCTGTCCTTCTCTGCTGTTGAACTCTCCTCCAATTCCATCATGCTTTTGCCCCTTTTCAGTGTAAACAAAATTTCTTATCCCTATTAACTGTTTTTGTCCTCTTTATAGAATATTCTGCCATCTCTTTACCTTTAATTGAAAATAACAGAAAGGCAGCCTACAGGCAAAGTCCAGCCCTTAAGTTCTCCCCAACCAATAAAATCTGTGTGAGAGATTTCACAAAGAACACCAGATTTCTTCATTTTAAAACTGATAAATCTAGTAGTAGTAGGCGCATTTTCCCACTTGGCATCAGTGAAATGGAACTAAGCAGTGGTGGACGGCAATAGGGCATGGATTTAGATAGGGCATGGACACTGTCATTTGCCACTGGTCTTGCCAGTTGTGCCTTTGTTTCCTGCCCAGCCCCTGTAAGTATGTGAGAAATTGGCACTTCCAGGGAACCTGCTGTTCTCTTCAGCGGTCTTTTTCAAACTTCTTTTTTTGCCAGTGGCCACAGTAAGAAATGCAGCATTTTACATCGTGACTTAGAACATGCACAAATATTTATAAAATTATATAAATAAAATAAGCAAAAGTTTCACAAAACCTCATTAATCTCTACTATGTGCACTGTATTCTGATATTTTCTTTTCTAGTTTCTTAAAAGGAAATGCTGGTTGCAAGTCATTCAGTTGATTATGTGGCCTATCAAGCTGTTTTAACCCACACTTTGAAAAAACATTGCTGGCCGGGCGCGGTGGCTCAAGCCTGTAATCCCAGCACTTTGGGAGGCCGAGGCGGGTGGATCACGAGGTCAAGAGATCGAGACCA
>NW_022437054.1:4431024-4453606 GCF_009761245.1 Sapajus apella
TTCACTCATGTTACCCAGGCTGGAGTGCAATGGCGCGATCTCGGCTGGGTAACATGAGTGAAACTCCGTCTCAAAAAAAAAAAAAAAAAAAGAAGAAACATTGCTTAGCTAAACACCACTTTTTTATAGCTTCGTCTCCCATAGCCCTTGTCTTTAGCTAGTTCTCCACAACTACATTGAGATGTTTGTTTTTGGATTCTCTGAAGGGTGTCTAATTCTGCTGTATCACCTCTGTCGTTTTCATAATTGCCGCCAACGCACCTTGAGATCGTTTACCCACATTTAGTGAGTTCCTACATTTAAGCTGATGCTGCTATCCCAGATAGGCAAGCTAGTCCCTTTGATTCTGGTGGCCACTCATTCCCACAGCCACACGTTCAGCTTTTTAATCACTTAGAACTGAAGAGCCTCTGAAAATGAAATTTTAAACTTGAATATGTTATTCTCTGACTATTTGCTATATTCTGATGTACTTCCTGAGTCCTCCATTCTCCAACAGTTTTCTCCCAAGTTCTTCTTTCCCTTCTCGTTTTATTTCTCACCCATGTCCATTCTAGATCCTTTGCTAATTCATGGCTCTGGTTATCCAGCCATCCTCTTTATCCCATATGCAGTGGGGCTGCTGAAAGCTGTTGAAGGATGTCTTACTTCATAAGGTTTGCTGTAGCTACAGATTTAAGATGTTAAGCCTCATTGAGGGCCTTAGCTCTGTTTGGCAGTAATGTCACATGTTTCTGGTCAGGTCCCTCAACTATTACCCAAGACGATTATTCCAGATTTTCGTAATTCTCCCACTCTCCTTAGCCATTTTATGAGTCACTAATAGAAAAATTGGAAAAACTTACAAGTAACTTTCATCTTCACATGTTTATAGCCTCATACAAACATTTCTTCTTTCGCACCCACCATTCTCATCTGCCTCTAACATCTGAGGAAGAAAGATGCCTTTTCTGGTATTCAAGGTTAATCACAACTTTTCCAGACTCCTTTCCATCTTCTCTAGGATCCCTTTCACTTCTTATTTTACTTTTTATGTCAGCAATCCCTCCCAATGCCCTGACTTCTTATCCTTATCTTATAAAACACACTGAAGTGTATTCCATTTTTAAATTAAAAAACATTTTTTGTGAAGCCCGTATCTTTCTCCAGACCTCACTCTACATCACTTAATAACCAAGCTTGAAATAACGGTCTGGTCACCCTGAGCTTGCTCACCTTTCCCTGCAATACCCTCAAAGGCACACATATGTCACTATCCAGACAAAATTATCCCCTTCTTTTCACCTCTGTGCTCCCAGTACACCAGGACTGTATTAGCACTTATTACACTATAATTTTGCTAGACTAGGTTCTTTGGTAGGAATTTTACCTAATTTATCTCTGGATTCCAAATATCTGGTACTGTGCTATCAGGAACATAGTGGGAGATTCATAAATAATGAGAGAAGTTGCAGGAGTTAGGATATCTTTTAGAAATAAAAGCCAAGTAAGAGATAGCACAATACTAGATTTTCAGTAATATTAGATAATTGTTTTGACATGCTATTTTATAAGGTTGATGAAATATTAAATGTGCTATTTTTTCCCAAAAGAAGTTTCAGAAATTTATCTTTTAATTACTACCAATATATTATTTATTTTAAATTATATTTATAGTTTTTAAGTCAAAGATATAAGCAAGAGAATTGGTGCTTTCCGTCCCTCCTATGATTTTTAAATAGATTAATTAGCTTATATATATATGTATATTTAACAGAATCGTTCCGCGCACCCACATTTTCATATGGACCTGATGGAAATGGTTTCTCTCTTGGATACAGTAAAAATTGGAGACAAGTCTTTGGTGATGAAAAGAAATATTGGCTACTTCCAATATTTTCAAGGTAATTTATAACGTGGAATTATGGAATCTGTGGTGCTCTGTTTTTCTGGTTAAATGTCTTCAGATTTAGAGGCTATAATACATATTGATAGTCTTACAGGCTCTGAGAATGAAAACTCAAAATGTCTTTTTCAAACATAATATACTTTATTTTTCATTTTTTAATTAAATAAGGTCAAGGAGAATTTAGATATATATTTGAATGGAAAATAGAAGGAAAAGATTTTTCTCTCAAAATGAAAATAAGTTGTTTGAAGTAAAAAAAAAAATTATAAAAATTTATAGTTATCACCCACGACTTCAAATATCCTATCACAGAAGTGAATTATGTATTCTGTTTGTCCTAAATCAAAGACCAACCACATATTGCAATTTTATCCCAAATGTAAATGAGAATGTATGCTTGAGATGATTTATAGTTTCCATTTCTTTCTAATTTCCATCCATTTTAGGCCAGCTAGGTACCAAAATCATCATAAAGAAGGCAAAAATATATGAAGATTGAGTGACATATTTTTAAGAGTTATGAGTTTTTTCCCTCAATTAACTGAATTACCTTTTTTTTTAGTCTGGAAATGACTTATTTGCCTTCATTTTTTAAAGACATTTTTGCTTGGTATAAAATCCTAGATGTTGGCCAGGCACAGTGGGTAATCCCAGCCTGTACTCCCAGCGCTTTCGGAGGCCGAGGCTGGTGAATCATTTAGGGGCAGAAGATCAAGACCAGCCTGGACAACATGGTGAAACCCAGTCTCTACTAAAAATACAAAAATTAGCTGGGTGTGATGGTGCACACCTGTAATCCCAGTTACTTGGGAGGCTGAGGCACAAGAATCACTTGAACCTGGAAGGCAGATGTTGAAGTGAGCTGAGATGGTACCACTGCAATCCAGCCTGGGGGACAGAGGAAGACTCTCTCAAAAACAAAACAAAACAAAAAATTTAAGGTGTTGTTAAATGTTATGCTTCTGGTTGGCATTTTTTGAATGAGAAATTTATGGCAACTCTTATTTTTGTTAGTCTATATATAATTTTTTTTCCTATGGCTACTTTTAAGACTATTACTACTTCATGCAATTTGATTATGATATATCTCAGTCTAGTTTTCTTGTTTCTTGTGCTTGGGATTAGTTGAGCTTCTTGAATCTCTGGTTTTAGAGCTTTCATCAGATTTGGAAAATGTTGTTAACCATTATTTCTTCTGTCATCTCCCTCCTCCTAGGGACATGTGTTATCAATTACATGTGTTATCAATCACTCAGAGTCCTTTCACAGCTCACTGATGCATTGTTCATTTTTTGTTGTCTTTTTTCTTTGTTTCATTTTGTATAGATTCTTTTGCTGTGTCTTCAAGTTCATCAATCTCTTTTGTACACTTTATCCATTGTCTTATGTATTCAAGATTTTTCCCCTCCCATTGGTTGGAACACAAATTACTTGTTTTGAAGTTATTTTCTCTAAACAGAGGTTTTGAAGTTATTTTCTGTAAACAGCAAATTCTAAGTCGATAAGATTTCATTGTTGTTTTTTGTTTGTTTTCCTTCCTTTAAAGATGTTCCATTATCTTCTGGTCTGCATGGTTTCTGATAAAAAGTCAGCTTGACTCCCATCTTTATTTCATTGTTTGTAAATTACTATCCTTTTCCCTCCTATAGGTACTTTTAAGATTTTATCCTTATCATTGGTTTTAAGCAGTTTGATGAGGTCCCTTGGTGTTTATCCCGCCTGGGTTTCATTAGGCTTGTTGGATCTGTGAGTTTATAGTTTTCATAAAATTTGAATAATTTCAATCAATTAGGTCTTTAATTTTTTTGTTTTCTACCTACTTCCTTCTTTCCACCTCTTCCCTGACCACCTTTTCTGGTACTCTCAGGTATACATATGTAAATTGCTGGATAGTGACCCACAGGTCATTGCTATTTTGTCCTTCTCTTCCATCTTCTTTTCTCTCTTTGTTTCATTTTGGTTAGTTTCTGCTGATAATGTCCACAAGTTCACTGATCTCTTCTACTATAATGTCTAGTCTGCTGGTAAGCTCCTCCAATGAATCTTTCACTTAAGATTTTTTTTAATTTTTATTTACTTACTTATTTTGAGACAGAGTCTTGCTCTGTCACCCAGGCTGGAGTGCAGTGGCACAGTCTCGGTTCACTGCAACCTGTGCCTCCTGGGTTCAAGCAATTCTCATGCCTCACTCTGCAAAGAAGCTGAGATTACATGTGCGTGGCACCATGCCTGGCTGATTTTTGTTATTTTTAGGAGAAACAGGGTTTCACCATGTTAACCAGGCTGGTCTGAAACTCCTGGCCTCAAGCAATCCACCCACCTTGTCCTCCCAAAGTGCTGGTATTACAGGCATGAACCATCATGCCTGGCCCAGATGCTGTAATTTTCAGCTCTAGAAGTTCAGTGTTTTTTTTTTCATGTATATATCTTATATTTCTCTTTTCACTATATCTATTTTTCCTTTTAATTCACAGGTATGTTTATAATCATTTTAAAGTTTTGTTTGCTAATATTCACTGAAATTGCTAATTTTCTGATTTTTTTTAATTGACTTTTTTTTCCTCTTAGCTATAGATCACATCTGTGCTACTTTTCATGTCCAATAATTTTTAATTTTGTGGTGGACACTTTGAATGCTACATTGCTACCTATCTAGATTGGCCTCCTGACTACTGCTCTTGGCCTGAGGCTTGTGTTAAGCTTTATTACATTGAGTCCAGAGTAGTACTTTCTCTACAGCTAGTATAGTGCTCCAATAAAGGTGGGGTCTCTACCAAATCCGTGTGTTCAGTTTCGCTCCACTCAAGCTGGTCAAATTTGAATGCTTGCCAGTGCTGTGAAAGCTCTGTAAATTATTCATCATTCATTATTGTTTTCTTTTCCTGGATTCACGTGTGCAGCTTAGTATTTATCAAAAGACTCAAGTACACCACTCTACAGATTTCTGTAGCCATTTCTCTGCATATCTTGCTCTTTTTCTCTCTCAACTCTGTCCCATAGATTTAAGATAATACCTCAGCTTCTCGCTCTCTCTCTTTTTTTTTTTTTTTTTTTTTTTTTTTTGAAACAGGCTGAATGCCCAGGCTGGAGTGCAGTGGTGCGATCTCAGCTCACTGCAACCTCTGCCTCCCAGGTTCAAGTGATTCTCATTCCTCAGCCCCCCTAATAGCTAGGATTACAGCACACACCACCACACCCAGCTAACTTTTAAATTTTTGATAGAGACAGTATTTCACCATGTTGGCCAGGGTGGTCTTAAACTCCTTACCTCAGCCTCCCAAAGTGCTGGGATTACAGGCATGAGTCACTGCCCCCAGCCCACCTCAGCCTCAAAACTCCCACCTGTCATCTCAATTCAGTGAAACTACCTTGTTCTGCTTGGTTTCCTGCCCCTGGTAGTGCCAAGGTCCTGGCAGAAAGCTGGGACTCACTTAGTTTTGTTTTTCTTTTTTTCTAAGACCACAGTTCTCTACTGCCTATTTTGAAAACAATTATTTTGTACTGTTCAGTTTCTGACTGTGTACAGTTTACCAGTTATGCCATCTTGGCTAGAAGTAAAAGTCCCTATAGTATACAATTTTGATGTCTTTAGATAATAGGAAAATAAGGCATAAGTATGCTCTTTAGACCCTAAGCTTCTTGAAGGCAGAGATTTTCTTCTCTTTTGTTCACTATCTGTGGTGCTTAAAATAGTACCTAGAACATCATAGGCATTCACTAAATATTTGTTTAATGAATATTGTTGAATAAATAAATATGTGGAACTTACATCATGAATTTCAATTTGAGCCTGAATGATGTCATAAGTGATTATGATAAGCAGATCACTTACCCAAATACTTGAATACCTGTGGTTGGGGTGCTATACTAGGCATCATAATCTTAATAGGTACAGAAGACATTTTTTCTAAATGTATATAAATTATAAAAGGAAAGGGCTTATGTCTGCAATGGAGGTATTAGTCTGTTCTCACACTGCTAATAAAGACATACCTGAGACTCAGTAATTTGTAAAGGAAAGGGGTTTAATTGATTAACACATGGCTGGGGAGGCCTCACAATCTTAGTGGAAGGCAAGGAGAAGCAAAGTCATGTTTTACATGGTGGCAGACAAGAGAGTATGTGCCGGTGGAACTCTGCTTTATAAAACCGTCAGATCTCATGAGACGTATGCATTATCACAAGCACAGCACAGGAAAAACTTGCCCCCCATCATTCAGTTACCTCCCACTCCCCTCCCCTGACGTGTGGGAATTATGGGAGCTACAATTGAAGATGAGATGTGGATAAGGACACGGCCAAACCATATCAAGGTAATAACCCCTAAATTAGAAATCTTAGGAATTACTCCCTGATGTGACAAGTTATGATAATTTATGTCATGTCTCTGAAAAATGAGTGTTAAATTTGACTATTTTGATTTAACTTAACATTGTTTAAATTATTACTACTCTTTTTCATTATGCAGCTTGGGTGATGGTTGCAGTTTTCCAACTCGCCTTGTGGGGATGGATCCAGAACAAGCTTTTGTTACAAACCAGAATGAGTATGCCAGAAGGTGTGCTTCTTGTCTTTATGCTTTTCCATATTTATCATAAAGCAAGCTGTATACATGTGTTGTATTTCCCTTTTATGGGTAAATACAGTGATTTAGTAAGCCAGCATAGATAGGGAAAGAGAAATTTAACGTTTTTAACTGAGGGTTAATAAAGGTGTATGTGCTAATAACCATAATTTTGTATTATCTAAACCAGAACACTTAAGACTAGGAAGGAGAATGCTTGTTTATTAATAATTAAACCAGGATAATCACATAAAACCGGAAATGTCTGGGCAAGCTAGGAAGCAACTAAGACCTTTCAAGATTTTATTAGATTGGTTTATGTCAAGGCCAGGCGCGGTGGCTCAAGCCTGTAATCCCAGCACTGTGGGAGGCCGAGGCGGGTGGATCACAAGGTCAAGAGATCAAGACCATCCTGGTCAACATGGTGAAACCCCGTCTCTACTAAAACTACAAAAAATTAGCTGGGCATGGTGGCACGTGCCTGTAATCCCAGCTACTCAGGAGGCTGAGGCAGGAGAATTGCCTGAACCCAGGAGGCGGAGGTTGCGGTGAGCCGAGATCGCGCCATTGCACTCCAGCCTGGGTAACAAGAGCGAAACTCCGTCTCAAAAAAAAAAAAAAAAAAAAATGATTGGTTTATGTCAGTTATATTTTTTCAAATAACTTAGTAATTATACTAATCATCATTTTATTTTGATAAATGAATTTTAATACACTGTCAATGAGGTTTCAAAAATACAAATTTTTTTTTCATTAGTTCATCTTGGAAATTTTTCCATATTTGCATGGCAAGTAAACTTTTATAAATTCAGTGTAATAGTTCATTTTAAACAAAATTTTAAAGACACTAGAGATATTTCTAAGTGAAACAGTCAGAATTTACTCATTACAGAAATAAGTTGTAGGGGAAGAGGAATGGTAAGGTTTTTGGTTTTTTGTTTGTTTGTTAATGGTTGTTTTTTGAGACAGATTTTGCACTGTCACCCAGGCTGAAGTGCAGTGGAGCACTTAGCTCACTGCAACCTCCGCCTCCCAGGTTCAAGCAATTCTCCTGCCTCAGCCTCCTGAGTAGCTGGGACTATAAGCGCCCACCACCAGGCCTGGCTAATTTTTTTTATTTTTAGTAGAGACGGGGCTTCACTATGTTGGCCAGGCTGGTCTCAAACTCCTGACCTTGTGATCCGCCCGCATCCACCTCCCAAAGGGCTGGGATTATAGGCGTGAGCTACCATGCCCAGCCAGGAATGGTAAGTTGTAAGCTAGCATATTAATAGTGAAAGAACCGTAAGTTTTAGAACCTGTAGCTTAAAGCCTTAGACATTTGAGCTCTAACATTTGTTATGGTTCTGGCCACTGCACTTAAACTATGAGCCTCAGTTTCCACCTCTATAAAATTAGGATTATGATACCTACCACCAAAGGTTATTTTGAGAATTGAGATAATGTGTATAAAGTGCCTAGCATCGTGTCTGCCCCATAATAGGGACCCAACAAGTATTAGTTCCCTTTTCTTCTTCCTTTCCTTCCTTCATTCCCTTCCTCCCTGGATCTTTTAGCTAGAAAAATAAGTCTACGCTAAATCACTGAATCATTTTTTCCCCTTAGATCTAAACTGCAGAGGTAGAAAGCAGAAAACTTGGGAAATGACAGGTAATTGTTTTGTACTGGCCACAGACATAGATCCTCACCTGTCCTTGTACTACCTATGGCTCCTGATTAACATGTTAAGAGCATTTTAAACTGGCCTCTGAAACTTTTAAAATTTTGACTAATTGTTTTCATTGGCAATGTTGAAATACAGATTCTTGGGTTCAGAGAGCCATTTAATGGGGGGGTTGTGCGCATATTTTTATTTTGAAGATAGTTTTTTCAGAGTACTAAGATCTCATGAGTTGCCCTCACATATTTAGGAGAAGGAATACTAATTTGCTGCTTATTAATTTATTAAATATCCTTAGTTTAGCATTAAGCTATTTACTAAGTTTTTTGCTCTTCTTTTCAGTAGTGGCTCAAATCAGCCTTTTCCTATCAAACCACTTAGTGAATCAAAAAACCGCTTGTTGGACAGCGAATCTCAGTGGCTAGAGAATGGAGCTGAAGAAGGCATCGTCAGATCAGGTAATAGTTCTCATCTGAAACACTGCTTTGTCTGTTTCAGATGAAAAGCACCAGATTTAATAAATATGGAAAAATCCAAATAATTTAACATTTTAAAAATACTAAAATATGTGATATAGGGTGTTTGTGTTTCTTAGTAGCCTCTATGAGGAAGGGCTAGAGGGAGGAGAGTATAGTGGCTCATGTTGTTTTTGTTCTGTGTAACTGCAGGTTTTTGTTACCCAACCACATACTTCTCTGCTCAGATATGGAAAGTTCTTTTGGCATTGGCTGTTCTGAAAAAGTAACGTCATTCTTTTTTTCTTTCTTTCTTTTTTGAGATGGAGTCTGGCTCTGTCTCCAGGCTAGAATGCAGTGGCGCCATCTGGGCTCACTGCAACCTCCACCTCCCGAGTTCAAGCAATTCCCCTGCCTCTGCCTCCATAGTAGCTGGGACTACAGGTGTGCGCCACCACGCTCAGCTAATATTTTGTATTTTAGTAGGGGCGGGGTTTCACCATGTTGGCCAGTATGGTCTTGATATCCTGACCTAGTGATCTACCCGCCTTGGCCTCCCAAAGTCCTGGGATTATAGGTGTGAGCCACCGTGCCTGGCCAATAATGTTATTCTTTAGGGCCCCAGCTTTTGCTTAGTTGAAAATAATTCTTGGAAAGCATTACATTCTTTGCTGCCTTAGTTAAAAAAGAGCACACTGAATATATTTTAACCTTTTCTAGGCGACTCTTAATCATTTATTAATCGAGGATGCAGGTGTAGAATAGTAAAGTTGAAGTGGGAATTTTCATCAGACCTGGGTTTACAATATTGTCTGGCCACTTAACTAGCATTATGGCCTAAAACACATCTGAGGTAATTTTTAATGGTAATAGTAATAACACTGTGATTATCTCCTTGCACGGTAGAAAAGTGGTTTTGGGCTGGGCACAGTGGCTTACACCTGTAGTCCCAGCACTTTGGGAGGCTGAGGCAGGAGGATCACTTGAGCTCAGGAGTTTGAGACCAGCCTGGGCCACATAGCCAATCTCTAACAAAAACTTAGGGAAAAAATTTGTCTAGTCCTAATGGCATGTTCCTGTAGTCCCAGCTACTCAGGAGGCTGAGGTAAGAGGATTGCTTGAGCCTGGTAGATCGAAGCTACAGTGAACTATGGTCATGCCCCTGCACTCCAGCCTCGATGACAGAGCAAGACCCTGACTCAAAAAAAAAAAAGGAAGGCTGGGTACAGTGACCCATGCCTATACTCCCAGCACTTTGGGAGTCCAAGGCGGGCAGATCACGAAGTCAAGAGGTCAAGACCATCCTGGCCAAATAGTGAAACCCTGTCTCTACTGAAAATACAAAAATTAGTTGGGCCTGGTGGTGCATGCGTGTAGCCCCAGCTACTCAGGATGAGGCAGGAGAATTGCTTGAACCTGCAGGGGGCGGAGGTTGCAGTGAGCCGAGATCACACCACTGCACTCCAGCCTGGCAACAGAGTGAGACTCCACTTAAAAAAAAACGATGCTGGACTATAGCAAATACCCTTAAAAACCTACTGTTAGAATTTCTGAGGTTTTTTTGCTGTTGTTGTTGCTGTTATTGTCTTGACTTTTAGCAGCATTTAAAACATTCTCTTAAATTAGTATTTTTAGGGTCTTCATTAGGTTTATCACACCTCTAAGGTCAAGGAAAAATTCCAAAGTTTAAGGCCAGCCTAGACAATACTATTGAGGCCCATCTCTAAAAATAAAAAGATCTAGGGAAAGGTTGATTTTGTGAACTTCTTAATTATTGCTACTTAACATCTTTAAAGCCAATAGATACTTCCACAAGGATAAACATAAAATCAAACTTTTGACTGCTAACGTTAGCTCTTTACTTACTTCTAGGTTCTACAAGAAGACAAATGGTCTTCTAAAAGAAGACACCATCAACCTATTTCATATTTACATAATAGTCATTTTACTGTAGTCAGTTTTACCATTTAGCCAGGAATGTAATACTTATTTTTTTCTGGTCATGTCATATATAATTATGTGCTTACAGGGACAAATAACCATGTAACAATGGCAATAGAAAATTGAGTACCACTTGTTCATAACTAACCATTTGAATAAGAGCAAGGTAAGACAGTATAAAGGTAATTTCCTTAAATAAATGTAGCTTGTGTGCAAACTTCATAATTTTTAAATGATTTACAGGTCTTTTGGTTTTTAGGTTTTTTTGTCTCTTCAATGATGTCAGCAAACTTAGGCAGTATGGAAAAGACTGGAACGTAACATTTGCAAAAATCTCATTTTCCTTATCCCTTATAACGCAATCTTAGTAACTATTTGTTGGTAAATTAATGGAGAAACTAATAAAAAATAGTTTAGTACTGGTATGTGGACCACTGGCCTTTTCAGTAAACAATACCTTATTAATTAAAGAAAAAAAGTGGCCAGGCAAGATGGCTCACCCCTATAATCTCAGTACTTTGGGAGATCAAGGTGAAAGGATCACTTAAGCCTGGAAGTTAGAGACCAACCTGAGTGAGATACTTAAATTAGCGTAGTGAGACCTCATCTCTACAAAAAATTAAAAATTAGTCAGGTTTGTGTTGGTGCACACCTGTAGTCCCAGTTACTTGGGAGGCTGAAGTGGGAGGATCACTTGAGCCCAGGAGGTCGAGGCTGCAGTGAGCCAAAGTGGCACCACTGCACTCCAGCCTGGGTAAAAGAACGAGGCCCTATCTCAAAAAAAAAGAAAAAAGAAAAGACAACTTTTGTCCACTACTGAGGAAATTTGACCCAGAGAAAAATGACCAAAATTAAATGCTCTAAAAAAGAATTAAGAAGTTCATTTATGTTATATGGTTTGTAAAAGACACAGCAAGAGAACATTGCTAAGTAGTAAATTACCGCAAACATGGAGCTTCTCACGTTTATCATCCTGTTCCTATATAACAGGAGTTTGTTTTTCTAAAGGAATCTCATCTGGAGTGTCCGCTAGAGGAGCATCTATTTCCTCACTTGTGGCCTTGTCATCAGCAGTTAGGGACTTGCAGAGGACCTTGAGCCTGCATGCAGGGCTGCAGCCAGAGCCTAAGACTCAGGACAGAGTCAGATCATAGGCACCAGGGTGGCAGGGGACACATCAGGCAAAGTGGGGTGCAGTCAGAAGAGGAGCTACATTGCATGACCCCCAAATAGGTGATTGTGGGCCAGGTCAATGCCAGCAAGAGCTGTAGCTGTGGAATAGTACTTAGTCCCCAGACAAGCCCTGAGTCCTAGGTCTGCATTTCTTCTTAATGTGGGTGGAATAATTGCTGATGCTTGTGGTTGTTGAGAATCCTCAGCTGCAGTTCCTTTAACAGTTGCTGTGGGAATTTTTCTAAATCTTGCACCAATCTTAGAACAGGTGTAGGTGGACCAGATGTCTTCTCAAATGATGTCCAAGTTAGTAGTCTGGGGGTACTGTAAGAGTCTCCATCTTTTAAAATACTCTCTTGATTGCTTCAGGGGAAGAAAGTTATACCCATTTATTTACTGCTACAAAAAATCTTTATTATTATAAAATTAGTAGCATTAAGGAATTCACTTTCCATCTTGTTATATTAGTAGCCTTGTACCTTAACCCAAAGAACTATTTAATATTTTCAGAAATAAAAAATCAAGTTTTAACCAATAATTCAATTGTTTCTTTTTTTATAGGTGTATGAAAACATTTATAGACTGATATTTTCGATTTAATTTGTAAGAAAATGATCAGTGGAATGAAATAATTGAAGTATAACAGAAGATATATTTTTAAAAAAAGAAAGCCTTTGTACAGTTCCTGGGATTCACAGAAGCGCTACTCCAGAGCAGAACGATGCCTTAATCTTAAGTGTCCATTTGTGCAGCATTGACCTAGAGCTACAAAAGTGACTTAATGTTATTCTGGAAATAATACTTACCTGTTATGAGATGCCATAATATGAGCTGTCATCACATTTTAACATGCATATGTATTTTTTGATACCTGAATTACATTATTAGAATTGTTAGTATCCATATAAATTTTCACTCTGAAAACACAAGCTTAAAAACTTGTCTTAAGTAAAGTACATCTAGGGCAAATGGTGGCTGAGGGCGAATAATATCCAAATTACTGTTGCTTGTACTGTATAAGGAAAACTGCTTTTTTAAATTCGGTATTTGCTAATTTATAATTACTATTTTATACTTTTCAACATTTTAATAACTTTTTTTATTGTTGGCTATAACAGAAGGATTCAGATATCTAAATCTCATTTAGAACATACAACACATTGGTCTAACTCATCAAAAGCTTAGTTATAAGCATTAATACAACCATGTAGTGTAGCATGTGCTCAAGGCTTAAAGGGAACTTGGCAGTATAAGAAATATTTTGAGTTCTCTGCTTTTTTTAATAACTTTTTTTGTTGACCTTTCAGGGGTAAGTACATGGGCAGAGAAATGCAAAGGTACGTATGCTGGAGAAATACTGGACACAGTAAGAAGTGTAAGTGTCCAGAAGAAAAGCTAAGAGGAATATTGTAATCTGTTAAAAAAAATAGTTTGAGTTTTAACAGTAGTTACAATAAAGCATGCTGTTGACGTGACTTTCAAATTTCAGTACTAAAAATGCATCTTTTTATGGTAATCATGTAACAGCTTAAACAGTGACTTAAAATGCAATTCAAAGTAGGCAAAAAACAGCTACAACTTGAGATTAATTTTTCCTCCTGGCTGTCACAAATTCTAACCTGAGTGATCATTTTACATTCCTAGTCTCTGAGAAGCAGATTCTACTCTTAGATGCGCAATCTTAAGTCTGACTTACTAACAGCAACCCCTTTCTGACTAGACACGTCTTCTTTTTTTTTTTTTTTTTAATCTAAGTGACAGGAGTTGTTGCATTAACTCCAAAGAAAAGTACAGAATAAACAATGTAGAAATTTTACTACTTATTTATACCTTTTAGTCACACACACACACACACACACACACACACACACACACATACACACACTCTCTCTCTCTCTCTCTCTCTCTCTCTCTCGTCTCTCGTCTCTCTCTCTCTCTCTCTCTCAAATAATTGATTGCTTCCAGTTAGTGGGTGGAGATGAATCTCAGCAGCATCTGTGATTACTACAGGTTGGAGTTTCCTGTCTGTAAGATGAGACTGCAGGGGAGGGGTGTTGTGAATGAGTTGGACTGGATGACTTCTAACATTCTGTGATGTCTAATTTTGCAAAAATCACTTTTCATTCACTCTGTGGTTTTTTTTTTTTTGTTTGTTTGTTTGTTTGTTTGTTTGTTTTTTGAGACAGTCTTGTACTGTCTCCCAGGCGGAAGTGCAGTGGTGCAATCTCATGCAATGTCAGCTCCCTGCAACCTCTGCCTCTTGGGTTCAAACAATTCTCCTGCCTCAGCCTCCCAAGTAGCTGAGATTATAGGCTCACACCACCAAGCCTAGCTAATTTTTACATTTTTAGTAGAGGCAAGATTTTACCATGTTGGCCAGGCTGGTCTCGAACTCCTGACCTCAAAAATCCACCTACCTCAGCCTCTCAAAGTGCTGGGATTACAGGCATGAGCCACCATGCCTGGCCCTAATAAATTTTTTGTAAGATTGGTCTAATTTCCATCAGCCATACTAATATTAGATCTTAAAAGGAGGTACCTTTTTTCTCTTTGAACCAAAAGAATGAAAACATAGTTTGGAATACTATAGTATGGATTCTTCTACATTTGTTTCAACTCCTTAGTCTTAATAATCTTGATTCTAGCAAACTAGAATGAGAGGTAAGAGATATCAATTATTGCCGGGCATGGTGGCTTACCCCTGTAATCCCAGCACTTTGGGAGGCTGAGGCTGGCAGATCACTTGAAGTCAGGGGTTTGAGACTAGTGACCAAAATGGCAAAACCCCATCTTTACTAAAAATATTTTGAAAACTTTTAAAAACTGTCCAGGCATAGTGGCACATGCCTGTAGTCCCAGCTACTTGGGAGGTGGAGGCAGGAGAATCATTTGAACCTAGGAGGCAGAGGTTGCAGTGAACTGAGATCATGCCACTGCACTCCAGCCTGGGTGACAAGAGTGAAACTCTGTCCAAAAAAAAAAAGATCAATTACCAAGTGAAAACTTAACTTCAGTTTGTCAGTTTGCATATTATAAGGAGATAAATGTTTAAACATACTTGACTACTTTCAGAAATGTTCTCCTGGTACTCTTTGTATTTTTACATTCAGATCAAAAGATTTGTGTGCTCCTGGCAAACAGCCAAGGAAACTTCTTTCTTCACCGTTATACACTTTCATGATATTATAGTCTTAGTTCTTTTAATTTTTGTTATTTAACATCATCTTTAGTATAATAGCACAGCAAACATCTTTTCAGAAATTTTCAGTTAAAGCCTTTAAATTGTTTATCTTTGATTTAATCTACAGCCAGCATTTTGCCACGTCCTAAATATTATTTAGCTGAACTGATTTATACGTATTAATGGCCATTCTAGTAAGGGCCTACAAGTGGTGTGGGAATCGGAGAAAGGCTGCCTCTTTGGTATCTCAACTGCTATTGATTATTGCTATCAACTATTTGGGGAGAAAAAATCAAAATGAAGCCCTGTCAAATTTTATAAGTACTATCTTGGTCCTTCAAACATTTGAACATTTGTGATGACATTTAAGAAAAATAAAGTTGAAGTTCAGGTCTTGCCATTGCCATTAAAAACAAATTAGACAGGAGACTTGGTTTACCTGGGAACAAATTTACTTGAATATTCAATACCTAAAGCTATGCCAAACCAAAGAGCAGCTGCAGTACATTAGTTTATTTTAAATGAACAAGTTTACAAAGTTTATTTTCATCTTTACATAAGGATGCTTTTTTAAAAACTTTTTACATATTAGTGGTTATGATCCAATGTGTCATGAGTGAATTTAACTGTAAGGTGGTTTAAATCAAATATGCAATGTTTACTTGAATTCTATTTCTGTTAGCAAATTTTGACTATGTTTACTGGACTGTTTAAAGATTATCAGGCATGTGAGATCTCCTTACAGTTATCTTTAAAGCAGATGTATATTAAGAGCTTAGATTTAGGATATACATATTCTGGGCATTGAATAGGCTGTAACTTACAAATAAGTTTTGCTTACCTTTTGTTCTAAGGATTAGCACTGCTATCAGTGGAAAGCATTTTTAACTAATCTGTTATTAAGAAAGTCATATTTTTGCATTTCAGCCAAAATAAAGACCGTATCTAATAATCTCTTAGAAACAGATAATATATGTCTGAAATCCATATGTTTCATATGATCTAAACTATATTTTCTGATTTAAATTAAAAATGTAATATAGATTCAGAAAGGTTCATATTTTTCTAATGACTTCATTCTATATTATTTTGTTGGGTTACATAAAGAAGCAAGGAATTGTATTAAAAGATGAAGAAAGTGATTGGGTATATTTGTACATGAGTGCAAATGAGTCTATGCCTGTTTAAAAGAAAAGACGGACACTATTTTAAAGTGAGCTTTAATAGGCTTTTATATAAACAAATTTGAAGTACAGTTTAGTTTGGTTGTGTTTACCTATCAAGTATCATAAGCCTTGTATTTGTTCTCATTTGTATAATCGTAGCCCATGACTTAATGTTGACGCTTTGCTTTGTGTTTTGGATGGCCTAACCTACATTAACATGTATGCAGAACATTTTAAAACTTTTTTTTCAAAAATCATAATGAATTACTTTATTAATAAACAAAGAGAAGGTGTTGTATTGGAAGTGTTTTCTTTGTTATAAAGTGGTATTTACCAAATACGAGAATAACTATTATTTTTATCAACTTGAAAATCTGGTAAAATAGTGCTTAGAGAAAGAGATTGGCTAACAGCTTGGGGAAACCACCTCTAAGATAGGTATTATTTCAGTGCAACAAAATTGTAGTTTACTTAGGTTTATCCAAAACCCAAAAAGTTTAACTTAGTTTTTTACTGAACATAATTTAATTTCAGAAGTCATTTAGGATTTTGAGTACCTTCAGATCACTGTAAGTTGTTGAATTGTGATTGTTAAAATGCTGAATAATTAATAGATTTTATCATGTAGAATTCTTTTATGGACATCTGTGTTCCAGTGCCCTTCCAAAGAGGCCAAGTTTTGTTATTGAAGCCATTTAAAATTTTGTGTCGCTGTATTTATAAAAATCGAAGTATCTCCATGAGAAAGGAAAGATCTTGAAGACAGGTAAAAATATCAAATTGCAGGCCGGACACGGTGGCTCATCCCTGTAATCCCAGCACTTTGGGAGGCCGAGGTAGGCGTCAAGAGTTGGAGACCAGCCTGGCCAGCATGGTGAAACCACATCTCTACTGAAAATACAAAAATTAGCCTGGTGTGGTGGTGAGTGCCTGTATCCCAGCTACTTGGGAGCCTGAGGTAGGAGAACCGCTTGAACCCAGGAGGCAGAGGTTGCAGTGAGCCAAGGTCGTGCAATTGCACTCCAGCCTGGGTGACAGAACAAGACTCCGTCTCAAAAAAAAAAATCGCAGAAATCTACAGTGTGCATATAATATCCCACCTACTTCAGGGGATGGGTGAATGGTGGAAATAGAGCCACGGTCACCCCACCTTTGCAGGCAATGGCCCCATGTGGGGCACAGGCGTTGGGGGTGAATGGGGAACCGGGGACCCCCACCCACTGAAATGGCAAGAAGGCAGCTGGGTAGCCAGTGAGAGAAACCAAGACCAAAACAACCTCTGGGTGTTCTTGGTAGAGGAGTGAGAAATGATGGCTTATGGTGTGTCTCATTTGGCCATCAGAAGTGACAACCCTCTATTTGATTTACCAACTCTGTTGTGCATAATATGGACCAGCTGCTATAAGCTTTTACTGCAACCTTCTGAAATAAACTTGAATTCTTTGCAACATGTGGCCTTTCTAGATGTGGAGAAGTTGTCAACGATGCTAAAAGTAAAATGAGAAAAACTTATTTTCTAACTCTTGTTAAAATTCACTGGAGAGGAACACTGCCTTCTGGAAATCACTTAAGGGAATGCAATTTTCACAGCATTTCTTAGACTCATGCCCTTGATCTTTCACGAGTTGAGGGAAGTGCAAAAGGCAGTGAAGGAGGGAAAAGGTTCAATTCAAAACCCAATATCCTTTGGCAGCATTTATAAAGGAGGTGGGACTCTCTCTGGAACTGATGTTCTTAAGCCATCTCTGAGCTATATCTCATTAATGAACACTTTACTGGAGAAATCAGAAAAGCACGAAAGGAATGGTTCTATTTATTTTTAGAAAACACTCCAGATTATACTGTAGTTCCCTGTCAGTTCCATTTAACACAGCTGTGTTCCTGGTGGGTGAAATTCAGTTTCTTGTTTTGAAACACCTTAGGCTTCTGGGTGCTCGGAGGTGATGACACATGATAAAGTAGAGCTAGTAGAATGACACGTTATATCTCTTTGTTTAATGATTTTAACAAATGATTTTGTAGGTGGGGTTGTCAAATTCAGTACCTCATCCTGGATTTGCGAGTGGGAGGAAGAGGTAGCACCAGGGCAGGTTTCTGCAGATGAGGTGTCTTTTTTGTTTGTTTGAGACAGTGTCTCACTATGTTGCCCAGGCTGGAGTGCAGTGGTGCGATCTCGGCTCACTGCAACCTCCACCTACCAGGTTCAAGCAATTCTGTCTTAGCCTCCTATGTAGCAGAGATCACAGGCATACACCACCACACCCAGCTAATTTTTTGTATTTTTAATAAAGACAGGGTCTCACCATGTTAGCCAGCCTGGTCTTAAACTCCTGACCGCAGGTGATTTGCCCACCTCAACCTCCCAAAGTGCTGGTGAGTCACCATGCCCAGCCAGATGCGTCTTTTTAGATGACAGGTGCAGAGTGATCTGTGTCTGTATTTTATATGGCTTTTGCTGTGTATACACTCTTTTTTGAGACAGCATCTCATTCTTACCCACGCTGGAGTGCAGTAGCACAGTCATGGCTCACTGCAGCCTCAACCTTCTAGGCTCAAGTGATCCTCCCACCTCAGCCTCCTGAGTAGCCAGGACCACAGGCACACATCATCATGCCCAGGTAATTTTTTGTAGCGAACGGGTTCCGCCATGTTGTCCACACTGGTCTTGATCCTGGCAGATGAAGCGATCTGCCTGCCTCAGCCCCCCAAAGTGTTAGGATTACAGATGTGAGCCACTGTGCCCAGCCAACACTGTCTTATTTGCCGTTATATTCCCAATGTCTAAAACAGTGCCAGATACAGACTAGGCACTCAGTACTTTGTGAATGAGTAGTGTAATTCCCTGTATATGAACAGTCACTAGGTATATAGGGAAACCTGGGAGGATGTATACCAAAATATCAACAGGAGTGTTTTCTGGTTGGTAGACATTAGGGTGATTTTACTTTTTTTTGTTTAAATTTGCTACAACAGCTACATATTATCTTTACAAACAAGGGAGGGGGAAGTTTATTCACTAATTCCTTCTCAAAGTATGATTGTGGTGGCATAAATTGGTACAATGTTACAGGCACAAAGCCATTTCAGCCAGCCCTTTTTATAAGGGCCCTAATACATTTGTAAGGGAAAAGTCCTCAGGACTTAGTATCCTTCCAAAAGGCCCCACCTCTTAATACTACTGCAGTGGGAATTAAGTTTCAACATGGATTTTGGAGGGAACACCATCATCCAAACCATGTAGGTGGTATCAGAGAAGACTATTTGAGAAACGGGAATTTTGATAACCATCCAGTGCTAATGAGGCCTTACTCCCTCCCATGGTGACATTAGAGAACACATGCGGAGCAGTAATGAGGCACCCCTCCCCCGCACAGCAGAAGTGTTGTCAGTGGACGCCAACTGAGGGTCCCAAAATACCACTTCTACCAACAGTAATGAGATATGCCTCCTACCTACAGGAGTGTCAAAGGAAGACAAAGGGGGAGCTTATGAACCCACATGGTAGAAATGAGACATTGCTGTTTCCTTTGTAGGGGTAGTTTCAGAGGAGGCTGCTAAAACTGAAGATTTAAATAAAATCCAGGATCTCATTATGCCTAAAATGTCCAAAATATAATTTAAATAATCATACGAAGAACCAGGAAAGTGTACATTTGAATGACAAAATACAGCAGGCACCAACACAGATGTCGGAATTATCCAACAAGGATTTTAAAGCAGCCTTCATAAAAATGTTACAGTAAGCAATTACAAACACTCTTGAAACAGGTGAAAAAGAAAATCTCAGCAAAGGAATTGGACATATAAGAACCAAATGGAAGTTTTAGAACTTAAAAATACAATAACCAAAATAAAATCACTTAATGGGTGGGCTCAACAGAATGAAGGGAGCCGAAGAAAGAATCAGTGAATTTGAAGACAGGACAATAGGAATTACTCATCTAAACAACAGAAAGGGCTGGGCGTGGTGTCTCACACCTGTAATCCCAGCACTTTGGGAGGCTGAGGCAGGCAGATCACCTGAGGTCAGAAGTTTGAGACCAGCCTGGCTAACAAGGCAAAACCCTGTCTCTACTAAAAATATAAAACTTGGCTGGGTGCGATGGCTCACGCCTGTAGTCCCAACACTTTGGGAGGCAGATCACGAGGTCCAGAGTTCAAGACCAGCCTGGCCAACAGGGCGAAACTCCTTCTCTACTAAAAATACAAAACAGCTGGGCATGGTGGCATGCCTGTAGTTCTAGCTACTCAGCAGGCTGAGGGAGAAGAATTGCCTGAAGGTGGGAGGCAGAAGTTGCTGTGAGCTGAGATCACACCACTGCACTCCAGCCTGAGGGTGACAGAGCGAGACTCTGTCTAAAAAAAAAAAAATATATATATATATATATATATATATATATATATATATATAAAAATTAGCTGGGTGTGGTGGCGGATGCCTGTAATCCCAGCTATTCTGGAGGCTGAGGCAGGAGAATCATCTGAACTTGGGAGACAGAGGTTGTAGTGAGCTGAGATAGCACCATTGCACTCCAACCTAGGTGACACCAGGAGACCGTCTCACAAAAAATAAAGGCCAGGTGCGGTGGCTCACACCTGTAATTCCAGCACTTTGGGTGGCTGAGGCGGGCAGATCATGAGGTCAAGAGATGGACACCATCCTGGCCAACATGGTGAAACCCCATCTCTACTAAAAATATAAAAATTAGCTGGGCGTGGTGGCACGCACCTGTAGTCCCAGCTACTCAAGAGGCTGAGGCCGGAGAATCACATCAACCTGGGAGGCAGAGGTTGCTGTGAGCCGTTATTTCGCTACTGCACTCCAGCCTGGGTGACAGAGTGAGACTTGTCTCTAAAAAAAAAAGGAGAAGAAAGCTTCAAATTCATTTTATGAGTACAGCATAAACCTAACACAAAAAGAGATGATGAATACATTTTTTATGTATATATACCACAATTTGTTCATCCACTCATTGGTTGATACTGTTTTTAGATTTTTACTATTATAATGGGGCTGATAGAACATTTAAGTACAGACCTTTTTCTTTTTCTTTTTTTTTTTTTTCTTTTTGAGATGTAGTCTCGCTGCTCTGTCACCCAGGCTCACTGCAACCTCCGCCTCCTGGTTTCACTGTGTTGGCCAGGCTGGTCTTGAACTCCTGACCTTGTGATCCACTCGCCTTGACCTCCCATGAGCCACTGCGCCCAGCTAATACTGCCAGCCTTTTCTATTTGAGATCTTCTAATGGATGTGTAGTGGTAGCTCATGGTGGTTTTGTTATTTTATTTTATTTTTTGAGACAGAGTTTCACTCTTGTCACTCAGGCTGGAGTGCAATGGCGCAATCTCTGCTCACTGCAACCTCCACCCCCTGGGTTCAAGCGATTCTCCTGCCTCAGCCTCCCAAGTAGTTGGGACTACAGGTGCCTGATACTATGCCCAGCTAATTGTTCTGTATTTTTAGTAGAGATGGAGTTTCACTATGCTGGCCAGGCTGGTCCCGAACTCCTGACCTCCGCCTGCCTCGGCCTTCCAAAGTGCTAGGATACAGGCGTGAGCCACCGCATCTGGTAATGGTGTTGAATTTTTTTCATGTGTTCTTTTGCAATCCATTTTTTTTTGAAGACTTTATTAAAATATTTTGCCCATTCAAATGTTTTTGGCTTTTCTTTTATAATTAAATTTTGAGAATGGTTTATTTATTCCAGATATTAGTCCTTTATCAGATATTTTTCTCCCAGAGTATGGCTTGTCTTTTCATTCTTTTAAGTGTCTTTTTTTTTTTTAAAGATGGGGTTTCACCATGTTGGTCAGGCTGGTCTTGAACTCCTGACCTCAGGTGATCCACCCGCCTTGGCCTCCAAAGTGCTTGGATTACAGGCTGAGCCACCACGCCCGGCTAACAGTGTCTTTTAAAAAGCAGAGGTTCTGGGCCAGGTACCATGGCTCCCGTCTAATCCCAGCACTTTAGGAGGCCAAGATGGGAGGAACACAAGTCAGGAGTTTGAGACCAGCCTGACCAACATAGTGAAACCATCTCTACTAAAAATTCAAAAATAGCCAGGCGTGGTGGCACACGCGTGTAATCCCAGGTAGGCAGGAGAGTAGGCAGGAGAATCACTTGAACCCAGTAGTCAGAGGTTGCAGTGAGCCGAGATCACACCACTGCACTCCAGCCTGGGCGACAGAGCCAGACTCTGTCTCAAAAAAAGCAGAGGTTCTTAATTTTGTTGACGTCTAATTTCTCAAATGTTGATTTAACGAATTATTTTGGGTCATATTTAAGAAACCTTTGTCGCCTGGCGCGGTGGCTCAAGCCTGTAATCCCAGCACTTTGGGAGGCCGAGGCGGGTGGATCACGAGGTCAAGAGATCAAGACCATCCTGGTCAACACGGTGAAACCCCGTCTCTACTAAAAATACAAAAATTAGCTGGGCATGGTGGTGCGTGCCTGTAATCCCAGCTACTCAGGAGGCTGAGGCAGGAGAATTGCCTGAACCCAGGAGGCGGAGGTTGCGGTGAGCCGAGATCGCGCCATTGCACTCCAGCCTGGG
>NW_022437054.1:4453706-4455614 GCF_009761245.1 Sapajus apella
TTTGTATTTTTTTTTTTTTTTTTTGTAGAGGCAGGGTTTCACCATGTTGACCAGGATGGTCTTGATCTCTTGACCTGGTGATCCACCCTCCTCAGCCTCCCAAAGTGCTGGGATTATAAGAGTGAGCCACCGCGCCCGGCCCCCCCTTATGTTTTCTACCAGAAGTTTTATAGTTTTAGGTGTCCTATTTAGTCCGTAATTCACTTTGAATTAATTTTTACATGTAGCATGAAGTACAGATCAAAGTTCATTTATTGGCTGGGTGCCAATACTCTGTCTCAAAATAAACAAACAAAACCAAAGTTCATCTTTTGTTTAAGAATACCCATTTGTGGCCAGGCACTGTGGCTCATGCCTGTAATCTCAGCACTTTGGGAGGCCCAGGTGGGTGGATCACCTGAGGTCAGGAGTTTGAGACCAGCCTGACTAATATGGTGAAACTCCATCTCTAGTCAAATTACAAAAGTTAGCCAGGTACACCTGTAATTCCAGCATTTGGGGAGGCTAGGATGGGAAGATCACTTGAGCTCAGCAGTTCAAGACCAGCCTGGGCAACATAGCAAAAAAAAAAAAAAAATTTTTTTTTTTTTTAATCAGCTCAGCATAGTGGCACATGCCTGTGGTTTCAGCTACTCGGAAGTTTGAGGCGGGAGGATCACTTGAAATTGGGAAGTAGAGGTTGCAGTGAGCTGAGATCTTGCCACTGCACTCTAGCCTGGGCAACAGGGGGAGACTCCGTCTCAAAACAAAACAAAACAGAATACCCATGTGTTTCAGCACCATTTTTTAAAAGACAATCCTTTTTCCTCTGAATTACCTGTGTATTTCTGTTAAAAATTAAAACTATATTTGAATTGACCTACTTCTGGACTCTGTTTTATTTAGTGTCTATTTTTTTTTTTTTTTTAAGACAAAGTCTCTCTCTGCCACTCAGGCTGGAGTGCAGTGCTGCCGTCTCAACTCACTGCAACCTCCACCTCCTGGGCTCAAGTAATCCTCCCACCTCAGCCTCCTGAGTAGCTGGGACCACAGATGTCGCCAGCATGGCCGGCTAATCTTTTTATTTATTTATTTATTTTTTAAGTAGAGATTGTATAGATAGGATTTCCCCATGTTGCCCAGGCTGGTCTTGAACTCCTGAGCTCAAAATGATCCACCCACCTCAGCCTCCCAAAGTGCTGAGATTATAGGTGTGAGCCACCACAACCAGCTGTTTGTCTGTCTTTATGCCAACATCACACTCTCTTGATTACTGTAGCTTTATATTTTGTCTCAAAGTTGAGGAGTATAAGTTTTCCAACTTTTTTCTCCCCCTAAGTTGTTTTTGTAATTCAAGGTCTTTCGAATTTCCACATGAACTTTAGAACCAGCTAGTTAATTTCTAAACCCCCTAACCCCCACAGAAACACCTACTGGGATTTGAGTTGGGATTGCATTGAAAGTGTAGATCAGGCCGGACGCGGTGGCTCACGCCTGTAATTCCAGCACTTCAGGAGGCCGAGGCAAACGGATCACATGGGGTCAGGAGTTTGAGACCAGCCTGGACAACATGGAGAAACCCCGTCTCTACCAAAAATACAAAAATCAGCTGGTTGTGGTAGGGCGCACCTGTCCCAGCTACTCAGGAGGCTGAGGTGGGAGGATTGCCTAAGCCCTGGAGGCACTGTCATGATGGCGCCATGCACTCCAGCCTGGGCGACAGAGTGAGACTCTGTCTCAAACAACCAACCAAGAAACCCAGAACAGTCATTTTAGCTTTGTTCTTGATTTTAGGAAGGAAAGAATTAGGTTTTTTGGGGTTTTTTTTTACCATTAAATATGATGTTAGTAGTAGGTTTTTCATAGGTGTACTTTGTCAGGTCCAGGGAGTTTCCTCTTTTTTTTTTTTTTTTTTTTTTTTTTTTTTTT
>NW_022437054.1:4455714-4509627 GCF_009761245.1 Sapajus apella
TTTTTTTTTTTTTTTTTTTTTTTTTTGAGACAGAGTTTCACTCTTTTCACCCAGGCTGGAGTGCAGTGGTGTGATCTTTGTTCACTGCAAACTCCGCCTCCCGGTTCAAGCGATTCTCCTGCCTTAGCCTCCTGAGTAGCTGGGATTACAGCACGCGACACCACGCGCGGCTAATATTTGTGTTAATTTAGCAGAGATGGGGTTTCACCATGTTGGCCAGGCTGGTCTCAAACTCCTGACCTCAGATGATCCACCCACCTCGGCCTCCCAAAAGTGCTGGGAGGAAGTCTCCTTCTATCCCTACTTTGCTGAGAGGTTTTTTTTTTTTTTTTCTTTTTTTTTTTTTATGAGATGGAGTCTTGCTCTGTCACCAGGCTGGAGTGCAGTGGCCCAATCTCAGCTCACTGCAACCTCCACCTCCTGGGTTCAAACGATTCTTCCACCTCAGCCTCCCGAGTAGTTGGGACCACAGGCGCGTGCCACTACGCCCGGCTAATTTTTGTGTTTTTAGTAGAGATGGGGTTTCACCATGGCCAGGATAGTCTCGATCTCTTGACTCGCCATCCGCCCACCTCGGCCTCCCAAAGTGCTGGGATTACAGGCATGAGCCACTGCGCCCAGCCTGCTGAGAGTTTTTATTAAGATTAGATGTTGGATTTTGTCAGATGCTTTTATCCACATCTAATGAGATGATCGTGTGTGTGTGTGTGTGTGTGTGTGTGTGTGTAATAAGTTAAATTACGGTGATTTGCGAATGCTAACCCAACCTTGCATTCAAGAGATAAGCTCCATTTGATCATGATGTTGTAATGTTTTTATATATTATAGAGTTTAAAATAAAATTTTGTTTTAAAGTTTTGCATCTATGTTCATGAAGGATATTGTTCCGTAGATTTTTCTTGTTAAGTCTTTTTAAAGTTTTCATATCAGGGTAATACTGGCTTCTCACGATGAGTTGGGCAGTATTCTCTCCTCTTCAATTTTCTGTTAAGAGTTTATATAGGGCTGGGCGCGGTGGCTCACGCCTGTAATCCCAGCACTTTGGGAGGCCAAGGCGGGCAGATCATGAGTTCAAGAGCTCGAGACCATCCTGGCCAACACGGTGAAACCCCGTCTCTACTAAAAATACAAAAAAATTAGCGGGGTGTGGTGGCACACGCCTGTGGTCCCAGCTACTCAGGCGGCTGAGGCGGAAAAATCGCTTGAACCCAGGAGGTGGAGGTTGCAGTGAGCCGAGACTGCACCACTGCGCTCCAGCCCGGTGACAGAGCAAGACTCCGTCTCAAAAAAAAAAAAAAGAAAAAAGAGTTTATATAGAATTTGTGTTATTCCAGAAACGTTTGGTAAAATTCCCTAATCAAACTATCTGGGCCTGGAGTCTTCCCTTGTGGGAAGGTTTTTAACTATAAATCCAATTATTTAATATATTAAGTCTCTTCAGGTTATCTGTTTCTTCAATGGGCTTTGGTAGTTTGTGTCTGTCAAGGAATTTGTCTATTTTAGCTAAGTTGCCCAATTTATTGGAGAAAAGTTGTTAATATTTTGTTATATTTTTTAAATCTGTAAAAATTTTAATGATGCCATTTCACTAATTTCTGATCATGGTAATTCTTGTCTTCTCTCTTCCTGATTATTCTGGCCAGAGAGTACAGCTCATATTAAATGTTATTACTATAGTGAATAAAAGTTAATCAGAGGATGTCAATCAGCAAGCACCTTTCATTTAAAACGCATTTAATAAACTTAACAGGGATCTTTTTCTTTTTTCTTTCTTTCTTTCTTTCTTTTTTTTTTTTTTTTTTTTTTTTTTTTTTATATTATTTTCCTTTTTTCCCCCGGCTGGGCTTTTGTTGTTTCTGCTCACTTTGAACCCCACCCCCCAGGTTCAAGCGATTCTCCTGCCTCAACCTCCCAAGTAGCTGGGATTACAGGCATGTGCCACTGTGCCTGGCTAATTTTTGTGTTTTTAGTAGAGACAGGGTTTCTCCATGTTGGCCAGGCTCGACTTGAACTCCTGACCGTAGGTGATCTGCTGGCGCCTCTCAAAGTGCTAGGATTATAGACACTGGCCTAATTCATCATTTTCAACTGGAACCCAGGCATGGCATTTGAAAGGAGGGGCATACCCCCAATTTCAACAAAGGATTGAAGATATCTTGAGGACAGATAGTAGATTGGATGTTGTGAAGGTGAAGGGGATCCACTGTGTTGAGAGCCCACGTTATCAGGGTACATGAGGCTGGGTCACAGCTGGGGATGATGATGGAGGAGGGCCTGAAAGTAGGCTAGTGGAGGGAGGAAAAGGTAAGAATTATCTCAATGAGTAGGAAATTACACCAATTCAATCAATACAGCATGGTGTTATAAGCTGAACTGTGTCCCTAAAAATTTGATAGTATGTTGAAGTCCTAACCCCATTACCTCAGAATGTAACTGTGTTTGGAAATAGGTTGCTGGTTTGTTTTATTTTTTAAATAGGGTTTCACCATTTTTCCCAGGCTAGTTTTAAACTCCTGACCTCAGGTGATCCACCTGCCTGAGCCACCCAAAGTGCTGGGATTACAGGCATGAGCCACCACGCCCAGCTAGGTTGTTGCTTTTGCTCTTGTTGCCCAGGCTGGAGTGCGGTGGAGTGATCTTGGCTCACCACAACCTTTGCCTCCCATGTTCAAGAGATTCTCCTGCCTCAGCCTCCCAATAGGTTGGATTACAGGCACGTGCCACCACACCCAGCTAATTTTGTATTTTTCGTATAGACTGGGTTTCTTCTGGGTGTTGGTCAGGCTGATTTTGAACTCCCGATCTCTGGTAGTCTGCCCACCTCAGCCTCCCAATGTGAGATTACAGGCATGAGCCACCTCTCCTGGCAATTTTTTTTTTTTTTTTTTTTTTTTTAGACAGAGTCTTTGTCGTCTAGGCTGGAATGTAGTGGTGCGATCTTGGTTTACTGCAACTTCCACCTCCTGGGCTGAAGCAATTCCTGCCTCAGCCTCCCGAGTAGCTGGGATTACAGACATGTACCAGCAGTCACAGCTAATTTTTGTATTTTTAGTAGAGATAGGGCTTCACCATGTTGGCCAGGCTGATCTCAAACTCCTGACCTCAAGTGATCCGCCCGCCTCAGCCTCCCATGTGCTGGGATTATAGGCATGAGCCACCTTGAGTGGCTGGAAATAGGTTTTAAAGGTGTAATTAAGTTAAAATTAGATGGTTGTGGTGGTCCCTAATCAAATATAGCTGGTAGCCTCTTTTTTTGAGATGGAGTCTCGCTCTGTAGCCCAGGCTGGAGTGTAGTGGTGCGATCTTGGCTCACTGCAACCTCCGACTCCCAGGTCCTGGTTCAAGCAATTCTCCTCCCTCAGCCTCCCAAGTAGCTGGGATTACAGGCACAAGCCACCATGCCCAGCTAATTTTTTTGTATTTTTTAGTAGAGACAGGGTTTCACCATGTTGGCCAGTCTGGTCTTGAACTCCTGACCTCATGATCCACCCACCTCGGCCTCCCAAAGTGTTGGGATTACAGGCATGATCTTGCCAGCTAGCTGGTAGCCTTTTAAGAGGAAATTTGGAAATACAGATTAAAACCAGTCCACCCTCCAGGACTGCAGAAAAATAAATTTCTGTTGTCTAAACCACCCAGACTGTGGTATTGTTATGGCAGCCCTAGCAAAATTATACCCATGATTAAGATTGCTGGGGGCTGGGCACGGTGGTTCACACTTGTACTTTCAGAGGCCGAGGCAGGAGGATGAGGGATCTGAGACCAGCCTGGACAACATAACTAGATCTTGTCTCCACAAAAATTAAAATAAAAAAAATTAACCAGGCCTGTAGCCTCAGCTACTCGGGAGGCTGATGCAGGAGGACTGCCTGAGCCCAGGAGTTCAAGATTACAGCAAGCTATTACCATGATTGTAAATTGCCACTGCACTTCAGCCTGGGCAACAGAGTGAGACTTGGTCTCAAAAAAGTTTTTCTTTAATAAAAAAATTTAAAAATAAAGATTGCCTAGCAGTGTTGAGTTCTGAGTGATTGTGATCATCAATTTCAACAGAAAGTAATAACCCGACTTATGTGATTTTTTCCAGCAGTAAGGTTGGTTTATAAACAAAGAAAAGCAAATGGTAGAGTTTATTGCAGGTAATTTTGCAATGAGTGTATTGGAGAGACCATCACTGAAGCCACTTGCGTTATCCCATATAAATCATAAAACACCCTCCACCCATGCATTCCAAGCCAGAAAATTAGAAGTCATCTGATTGGTCACAAATTTATGTTAATTCTACCTTTTAACCCCCTTAAGCCTCCACCATCCAAATTGAGTACTCAGCTGGATTATGGCACTAGCCATGTGTCCTATACCCAGTCTCTGTTAAAACAAATGCGCTGAGTGAAGAGACCCCCCAAACAGGCTTTGTGTGAGCAACAGGGCTGTTTTCTCACCTGGGTGCGGGTGGGCTGAGTCCGAAAAGAGAGTAGGCGGAGGGTGGTGGGATAGGAGTTGGTTTTATAGGTTTGCAGGAGGCAGTGGAAAGTTACAGAAGTTACAGTTTAGGGCGTTTTTTTGTAAGCTGGGAGCAGGTCATAGGGTCTCTTTGTAACAAGGGTCAGTTACAAAGTCCAATGGCCTTATCAATTGGGGCAGGAATAAGGAACAATAGAGAATATCTCAAAGTTAAGTGGCGCCACAGGCATTGATCATTTCTTCCCCTTTTCATGGTCTCCCAGTTACTTCAGATTTTCCAGGAGCTTATCTGGAGTTTCCATGCAGGTCACAGAGGTTAACATGGCATCCATGGGGCCGTCAGTCAGCTTTAAAGACCTTACAGTCTCTACCTCCACCAAGCCACTTCCATCATGCATTTCATTTTTTTTTTCTTTTCTTTCTTTCTTTTTTTTTTTTAAATTATACTTCAAGTTCTGGGATACATGTGCAGAATGTCCAGGTTTGTTACATAGGTATACACATGCCATGGTGGTTTGCTGCATCCATCAACCTGTCATCTACATTAGGTATTTCTCCTAATGCTATCCCTCCCCTAGCCCCCCACCCTTCCACAGGTTGCAGTGTGTGATGTTCCCCTCCCTGTGTCCATGTGTTCTCGTTGCTCAACTCCCACTTACGAGTGAGAACATGCGGTGTTTGGTTTTCTGTTCCTGTGTTAGTTTGCTGAGAATGATGGCTTCCAGCTTCATCCATGTCCCTGCAAAGGACATGAACTCATCCTTTTTTATGGCTGCATAGTATTCCATGGTGTATATGTGCCACATTTCCTTTACCCAGGCTATCATTAATGGGTATTTGGGTTGGTTCCAAGTCTTTACTATTGTAAATAGTGCTGCAACAAACATACGTGTGCATGTCTTTATAGTAGAATGATTTATAATCCTTTGGGTGTACACCCAATAATGGGATTGCTGGGTCAAATAGTATTTCTGGTTCTAGATCCTTGAGGAATCGCCACACTGTCTTCCACAATGGTTGAACTAATTTACACTCCCACCAACAGTGTAAAAGCGTTCCTATTTCTCCACATCCTCTCCAGCATCTGTTGTTTCCTGACTTAATGATCGCCATTCTAACTGGCATAAGATTACGGTATCTCATTGTGGTTTTCATTGGCATTTCTCTAATGACCAGTGATGATGATTTTTTTTTTATATGCTCGTTGTCCTCATAAATGTCTTATTTTGAGAAATGTCTGTTCATTACCTTCATCCACTTTTTGATGGATTTTTTTTCTTGTAAATTTAACTTCCTTGTAGATCCTGGATATTAGCCTTTTGTCAGATAGATTGCAAAAATGTTCTCTCATTCTGTAGGTTGCTGTTCACTCTGATGATAGTTTCTTTTGCTGTGAAGAAGTTCTTTAGTTTTATTAGGTCACATTTGTCAATTCTGGCTTTTGTTGCCATTGCTTTTGGTGTTTTAGTCACGAAGTCTTTGCTCATGCCTATGTCCTGAATGGTATTGCCTAGGTTTTCTTCTAGCATTTTTATGGTTTTAGGGCTTACATTTTAGTCTTTAATCCATCTTGAGTTAATTTTTGTATAAGGTGTAAGGAAAGAGTCCAGTTTCAGTTTTCTGCATATGGCTAGCCAGTTTTCCCAGCACCATTTATTAAATAGGGAATCCTTTCCCCATTGCTTGTTTTTGTCAGGTTTGTCAAAGATCAGATGGTTGTAGATGTGTGGGGTTATTTCTGAGTCCTCTGTTCTATTCCATTGGTCTATATATCTGTTTTGGTACCTGTACCAATGCATTTGTTTTCTTCCTTTTTCTCTTTCTCCTTTTTTTCTGTCTCTCCCTCTCTTTCTCTTTCTCTTCCTTCCTTCCTTCCTTTTTTTTTTGAGATGGAGTCTCGCTCTGTGGCCCAGGCTGGAGTGCAGTGGCACAATCTCGGCTCACTGAAACCTCTGCCTCCTGGCTTCAAGCAATTCCCTGCCCCAGCCTCCCAAGTAGCTGGGATTACAGGTGCCTGCCACCATGCCTGGCTAATTTTTGTATTTTTAGTAGAGAGGGGGTTTCACCATATTGGCCAAGCTGGTCTTGAACTCCTGACCTCGTGATCCATCCACCTTGGCCTCCCAAAGTGCTGGGATTATAGGTGTGAGCCACCATGCCCCTCCCCTCCCCTTCCCTTTCCTCTTCCCTTCCCTTCCCCTTTCTTTCTCTTTCTTTTTCTTTCTGTCTCTCTCTCTCTCTGTTCCCTCCCTCTCTTCTTTCTTTCTCACTCTGTCACCCAGGCTGGAGTGCAATGACTCAATCTCTGCTTATTGCAACCTCTGTCTCCTGGGTTCAAGTGATTATCCTGCCTCAGCCTACCAAGTAGCTGGGACTAGAGATGCACGCCACCATGCCCAGCTAATTTTTGTATTTTTAGTAGAGCCAGGGTTTTGCCATCTTGGCCAGGCTGGTCTCAAACTCCTGCCCTCAGGCCCTCTTCCGCCTCCCTAAGTGCTGGGATTACAGGCATGAGCCACTGTATCTGTCATGAATAATCATTTTTAAAAACTTAATGTGTTGGCTGTAATCCCAGCACTGTGGGAGGCCGAGGCGGGCGGATCACAAGCTCAGAAGTTCAAGACCAGCCTGACCAACTTGGTGAGATCCTCATCTCTACTAAAAATATACAAATAGCTGGGTGTGGTGGCATGTGCCTGTAATCCCAGCTACTCAGGAGACTGAGGCAGAAGAATCCCCAATTGAACCTGGAAGGTGGAGGTTGTAGTGAGCCGAGATCATGCCATTGCACTCCAGCCTGGGCAAGAGAGGGAAACCCCACTCAAAAAAAAAAAAAAAAAAAAAAAAATCTTTCCCATACCCTGTACAAATTGCAGATATTAAAATGTGAATGAGAGCTGGGCATGCGGGCTCATGCCTGTAATGCCAGTATCCATCTGCCAAAGCAGGTGGATGGCTTGAGCCCAGGTATTTGAGACCAGCCTGGGCAACATGGTGAAACCTTGTCTCTACAAAAAAATACAAAAATCAATTGAGCTTGGAGGTCGAGGCTGCAGTGAGGCAAGATCGCACCACAGCAATCCAGCCTGGGCAACAGAGGAAGACCCTGTCTCAAAAAAAAAAAAAAAAAAAAAAGTTCATTTACTTGATGGTTAAAAAAGAGAAAAGAAAAAAATTAAATTTTTAAAAAAGTTAATCATCCAACAAAATATAGTAATTTGTGTTAATGAGGGAAAGCATTTAATGCTGGCAAATGAGACTGCCATTCTCACACATCAGTCTTGAAGTTTTGCACTACCTTTCTGGAAAGCCATTTGTCATCAGGATATTTAAATGTTACAGCCTTTTGCTCTAAATTCTATTTATCTCAATATATTTTTGATTCATTTCATTTTAGAGATAGGGTCTAACTACGTTGCCCAAGCTGGTCTCAAACTTCTGGCATCAAGCAATCCTCCTACCTCAGCCTCCCAAAGTGCTGGGATTTCAGGCTGAGCGACCATACACAGCAAAAAAAAAAAAAATTGAGGTATTGTTTTGTTGCCCAGTCTGGAATGTAGTGGCATAATCATAGCTCACTGCAGCCTCAAGCTTCTGGGCTCAATACCTCAATATATTTTCAAAAAGCATAGGTATATAAGGAGACTAAATAAGAAAGAAAATATGAATGAAGATTCTCATTAATGGGAAATATCTCAGTGAATAATGGGATTCAATTATTTTTCTTTTTCTATATATTTTGCAAACTTCTATTAAATGTATGTATAACACTCAACAAGATTTCTTTTTTGGGGGGGGTTGTCCATCACTGCAAGCATTTATCCTTTGTTTGTGTTATAAACAATCTAATTATATTATTTTAGCTATTTGTTTTTTTCTTCTTGAGAGAGGATCTACCTCTGTGGCTCAGACTGCAGTGTCGTGTGACAATCACAGCTCACTGCAGCCTCAGCCTCCCCAGCTCAAGCCATTCTGCCTTAGTCTCCCAAGCAGCTGGGACTGCAGGTGCACACCACGGGCCTGGCTAATTTTTTTTACTTTTTGTACAGAGGTTTCACTATGTTGCCCAAGCTGGTCTCCAATTCCTGGGCTTCACGTGATCTGCCTGCCTGGGCTTCCCAAAGTGTTGGGATTGCAGGCGTTAGCCAGTGTGCCAGGCCATCTTTTAGCTATTTTAAAATGTACAATATATTATTGCTGACCGTACTCACACAAGATTTCTATATTATATAGCAATTCAATCGTAAGTCCGTCTCATCACTGGCTGTAACTCTGAACAGTTCCTTAAGTGTTTTCTCAAATATAAAATAGTCCCAACCATATAGAGTGCTGTATACTGTGTTACCAAATGGATACTGTACAGAGTACTGTATTACACTGCTATATATAGTATTATTCAGTAACACAAAGTATTTGACTATTTTTATTATATTCAGAAAGTGAACATCTTCAACTGGCAAATTATATGGCATATTAAATTATTTTTTAAAAACTATTTTTATTATATATATATGTATATATACATATATATATATATATATATAAATTTTTCTTTTTTTGAGATGGAGTCTTGCTCCCATTGCACAGGCTGGAGTGCAGTAGCGCAATCTTGATTTGCTGCAACCTCCCCCTCCTGGGTTCAAGCAATTCTTCTGCCTTAGCCTCCTGAGTAACTGGGACTATAGGCACATGCCACCACACCCGTCTAATTTTTGTATTTTTAGTACAGATAGGGTTTCACCATATTGGCCAGGCTGGTCTCCAACTGCTGACCTTGTGATCTGTTCACTGCCCTGACAAAGGGCTGGGATTACAGGCGTTGGCCACCACGCCCAGTTAATTTTTGTATTTTTAATAGATGGGGTTTCGCCATGTTAGCCAGGCTGGTCTCGAACTCCTGACCTCAGGTGATCCACCAGCCTCAGCCTCCCAAAGTGCTGGGATTACAGGTGTGAGGCACTGTACCTGGCTATAATTTTTTTTTTTTTTTTTTTTTTGAGACAGGATCTCAGTCTGTCACCCAGGCTGGTGTGCAGTGGTGTGATCTTGGCTCACTGCAACCTCTGCCTCCTGGGTTCAAGCGATTCTCGTGCCTCAGCCTCCCAAGTAGCTGGGATTACAGGCGTGTGTCACCATGCCTGGCTAATTTTTGTATTTTTAGTAGAGATGGGGTTTTGCCATGTTGGCCAGGCTGGTCTCAAACTCCTAACCTCAGATGATCCATCCGCCTCAGTCTCCCAGTGATGGGATTATACGCATGAGCCACGGTATGGGCCTCAGCCATACAATTTTGACGGAGTTCTTTGTGTCTCTTCTCAGTCAATCCTGGTTTCTCCTTTATTGTTGTTCCCACAGAGGCAGTTCTGTTTTTTTTCCACACCTAAATTAAATTTTCTTTTTGAGATAGAGTCTCCCTCTGTCACCAGGCTCGAGTGCAGTGGCACAAACTTGGCTCACTGCAGCCTCCACCTCCTGGGTTCAAGGGATTCTCCTGCCTCACCCTCCTGAGTAGCAAGGATTACAGGCACTTGCCACCACGCCCAGCTAATTTTGTATTTTTTAGTAGAGAAGGGGTTTTACCATGTTGGCTGGGCGGGTCTTGAACTCCTGGCCTCCCAAAGTGCTGGGATTACAGGCGTGAGCCACCTCACCCAGCCATATATTATTATTATTTCAGAGGCAGGGTCTAGCTATGTTGCCCAAGCTGGACTCAGGCAATCTTCAAGAATATCTGGGACTACATGCAGGCACCAAAACACCCTGCCAAAAAAGCTAAAAAATACATCCTGTAGGGGCTAGGGGAGGGACAGCAGGGGACGTACAACATGGGGAGAAATGCCAGATATGGATGATTGGGGGGGGTCGGGTAATAGAGGGAGCAAATCACCTTGCCATGTATGTACCTAAGCAACAATCCTGCATGATCTGCACATGTACCCCAGAATACATCCTGTAATGGTTCTGATAAATATCTTTTACCTCGTCTAATTTTTCTTTTTTGAGATGGAGTCTCTCAGGCTGGAGTGCAGTGGCATGATCTCAGCTCACTGCAACCTCTGCCTCGTGGGTTCAGGCGATTCTCCCATCTCAGCCTCCCCATGGGAGTAGCTGGGATTACAAGCCTGCACCACCATGCCCAGCTAATTTTTTTTTTTTTTGTATTAGCAGAGACGGGATTTTACCATGTTCACTAGTCTGGTCTTGAACTCCTGACCTCAAGTGATCCGCCCATCTTGGCCTCCCAAAGTGCTGGGATTACACGTATGAGCCCCCACACCTGGCCTCTTTTACTTCACTCATATGTCCACTTTTAGTAGTAAAATCCCAGAAGAGAATGTTGTTTTTAGGAGTATGTTTAACTAAAAAACTCCTATTTCCTTTTACTTTTGGGCAATTGTTGACAGAAGGTGAGCAAACTAATGTTGCATGATAAAGCCCCTCTCAAGTATCTCATACTTAAGCAAAGACCTCAAATCATAGTCTGTGGCTTTATTGCAGCTCTCTTTCAAAATACCATCTGTGACTGAGGAAATCCCTATCGTCCTATCAGTCTAAAGAAACGACAGGACAGCGATTAGACTTCCAAGTACTGGGAGGTTTACAGCCCCAAATAGTCCATATGCAGACTACTCATGTTTGTTTGTTTTAATTAAGACTGGTCCAAAGGCTCACATATTCACAGAAGCTAGTTTTTCAGTCCCAGGAACAAGTAAAGAGGGGCAGCCCCGTGATCCATAAAATCCAAGGGTGACGGCTGAGTTAGGACCATTTCCTGGTGACATTGAGATGGTCGAGCTGGTCCACAATGAATCTATGTGGGGGGAAGTTGGAAGTGGCGGCCGCCTTGATGGCCTCGAAGGCCTCCTTCCTGCGCACCGCGGCGTGGCCGTGCTCCTGCTCCCGGGTCATGTAGGGCATGCTCAGCCAGTAGTGGTTCTCCGCTTCGATCTCCAGGCGGCGAATCATATTCTGCTTGGCGCGCGACGACACGAACCGCGGCCGCCGGTGCTTCCCGATCCACTGACGGCCGGGAATGCGGCTGTGGCAGAGAAGCGCAGTCAGGAACATGGTGCCTGCGGAGGAGAGGGACGGGCTTTACCCACGCGAACTGCGCGGCAGGGACAGCACAGAGCAGTGGGCGCGCGCTCCGGCTCACGCCTACGGAGTTCCCGCACCGCCTCCCCTCAAGAGAAGCGGAGAGCCCAGCTAAGGCCGGCAGGTGACGAAGGAGCGTCCCAGAGCACCGAATAAGCTCAGGTACTCACCAGCCCCGTACCTCAGGAATCAGGCTCTCCGCGGCCGCCGGCAGTGGCAGAAGCGCACGCTTCTCGCGCGGTCTCCTGGCACCTAGGCGAGACTTCAGCTCTCGCGAGAGAGGACTGCGCCTGCGCAGAATCGAGGACGCGTCCGGCGCCGAGACATTCAAACTGGTGGCGGGAGGCTGTGAGGTGAGCGGTGGCGTCCACGGACGTCTGGAGCCCTTCCCCGCTGTGCTCATCATGGACCCGATCCGGAACTTCTGCGGGAAGCTGCGGTCTCTGGCCAGCACGCTAGACTGCGAGACGGCCCGGCTACAGCGAGCGCTGGACGGAGAGGAAAGTGGTGCGTGAGGCGGACGGCATGGGGTCGGTTCGTGGGGTGCGCCGCGGGCGGAGGGGCGTGGCAAGTGGGGAGGGTGTGCCCCACGGAAACCGGCTGCCACTGACTGCGTGGATGGCTGCCACCGAGGCGTGGGGCGGGTGCTGCGCGTTTCAGCGCTAGGCGTTTGGCGTTAGCGTAGCTCCCGGGCCTGTTTATGGTTTACTCCTAGGATCTCTTGTTAGTTTTCGTCCGGTGTCCAACCCCAGGGGTCTCCTGAGATTAAAATAGCACTATTATGTTGTGAAGAGAGACAGCAGCACTTAAGAATAGGAACCTGAGTTGACGGATTGAGTGCATAATACATATACTAGTTTATATGTGATATGCTTTCGTCACATACAATATGTCTGCTTGTCAATAAAATACCATGTAAACCTAAACAATTTCCCTTAGAATCCAGCCATTTGACGTTGTTCTTTACACGATAGTTTACTCATATAGTGACTTTTTTCTCACCCAAGTGGTTCACAGTTGTAGTAAAGCCTGTTTTTCCCACCTAACCGTATTACCGATATAAACACTAGTACCCAACAGTGCTGGGGGTTAAAAAAATACGTGTATATAAATAAAGCAAAATTCACCATTCACTTTTTTTTTTTGAGGTGGAGTTTCGCTCTTGTTGCTCAGGCTGGAGTGCAATGGTGCAATCTCGGCTCACTGCAACCTCCGCCTCCCGGGTTCAAGCGATTCTCTTGCCTCAGCCTCCCAAATAGCTGGGATTACAAACATGCACCACCACGCCCAGCTAATGTTTTGTATTTTTAGTAGAGACGGGGTTTCTCCATGTTGGTCAGGATGGTCTCCAACTCCTGACCTCAGGTGATCCACCCGCCTTGGCCGCCCAAACTGTTGGGATTACGGGCGTGAGCCACTGCTCCCAGCCACCATTCACCTTTTTATTAGAGGTGTTTTAAATTGCGGAAAAAGTAGTTCAGATTTTGGAATTATTTCATAAATATCATAATTGTAATGTGCTTTAAAATATTACACTCTGCAGACTACTTTTACTTTAATTATATAACGATTGATCTCCAGCCACTTGAAAATGTCTATTTCTGTGACTGTAAAATCAACATATATGCCTTGTAGGAAGTTTGAGCTATGGAAAAATAGAAGTAATTATTTTGCATCCATGGGTCAGAAGACACCACTAGTAATATTTTAGTAGCTTTTCTACCATTCTTATTTTAGAGCTTTTTTGTTTTTCTTTGATTTTGTGATAGTACTATAATGGACACAAAATTGCTTTAATATTTTTGGATGCTTTTTTCTTTTGTTTTTTTTTGAGACTGAGTTTCACTGTGTTGCTCAGGCTGGAGTACAGTGGTGCGATCTCAGCTCCCGCACCTCTACCACCCAGGTTCAAGTGATTCTCCTGCCTCAGGCTCCCAAGTAGCTAGGATTACAGGCACATGCCACCATGCCCAGCTAATTTTTGTGTTTTTAGTAGAGATAGGAGTCTCACCGTGTTGGCCAGGCTGGTCTTGAACTCCTGACCTCAAGTGATCCCCCGGCCTCCCAAAGCGCAGGGCCCAGCCTGGAGAGAGATATATATGCTCTCAGTTGCTTTCCATAAAGCTCGTGCTAATTTGTTTTCCTATAGACATAGTGACTGCATAATCTCTGCATTTTCTTCTGTGTTTACAAGGAAAAGCTGGAATAATTCTTCAATTCCTGTCCCGTATGCATTATAGAAAATATAGAATTGTGGTAATAAGAGAAAATGGTCACAATCTTGCCTTTTATGATCATAATGATGAATCATTAAATTGGTTGAATTCTAAATATCTTTGAAATATAATTCACATGCCATAAAACTCACCGTTTAAAGGATACAATTCAGTGGTTGTTAAGATACTCAGAGTTGTGCAATTATCATGACAAAAAGTTTAGATTTCATTACGCCTAAAAGAAATCCCTGTGCCCCCTTAACAGTCACTCCCTTTAGCCCCACCAACCACACCAGCCTTAGGCAATCATGAAACTACTTTCTAGCTCTATAGATTTGCCTATTCTGGACATGTCATATAAGTGGAATTGTAGACTTTGTAGTCTTGTGACTAACTTATTTCATTTAGTGTAATGTTTCAATGTTCCTCCATGTTATAATATTTTATTGCTGAGTATATTCTATTGTATGGTTCTACTATGTTTTTGTTATTCACTAGCTGATAGACATTTTGAGTTGTTTCTACTTTTTGGCTATTATGAATAATGCTGCTGTAAATATGTGTAAGTTTTTGTGTGAATGTGCTTTTAATTCTCTTGGGCATGCACTAGAGGTGGAATTGCTTGGTCATATGATTTAACTTTATGAGGACCTGCCAAATTGTTTTCCAGAGTGTCTGCACTGTTTTACCTTTGCCCTAACAGTGAATAAGGGTTGCAGTTTTTCCACATCCTCACCAATGTTTATTATTATCTTTTTTGATGTAGTTACTCTAGTAGGTATGAAGTGGAATCTCATCGTAGTTTTGATTTGCATTTCCCTAATAAAAATTGGTCAGATTTAACAGGTGGAAGGAGAAGGAGATCTTCAAAGGAGATGTGTTTTAGAAAAGAGAAATATAACCCTTTTAAAAAAAACTACCTTTAGGCCAGGTGTGGTGGCTCACGCCTGTAATCCGAGCACTTTTCCGGGCTGAGGTGGGCAGATCCCTTAAGGCCAGAAGTTTGAGACCGGCCTGGCCAACATGGCGAAATCTCATCTCAAAAATTAGCTGGGTGTGGTGGTGCACACCTGTAATCCCAGCTACTGGGGGTGGGGGTAGGGGTGCTGAGGCAGGAGAATCACTTGAACCTGAGAGGCTGTGGTTGCAGTGAGCTGAGATCGCTGCATTCTATCCTGGCCGACAGAGTGACACTCTGTTTCAAAAAGAAACAAAAAATAACTCCACTACTTTTAAATTAGCTGTGTATGGTGGTTGTATGCCTGTAGTCCCCAGCTACTTGGGAGTCTGAGATGGTAGGATCGCTTGAGTCCAGGAAGTCAAGGCTGCAGTGAGCCGTGATTGCACCACTGTACTCTAGCCTGGGTGGCAGAGTGAGACCCTGTCAAAAAAATTAAACAACAAAAAAACCCAAAACTGCTTTTACATCATATGTAACACTAACTGATTAATAACAAAAGTGACATACAGTGGGTAAAGGATGCCTTTCAGTAAGTTGTGCCAGGTCAATTGAATATCTATACGGAACATAAGAGTGGATCTTGATTCTTACCACATGCCATATACAGAAATAAATTCCAGATGGGTATAGCTCTAAATGCAAAAGTTAAAACCATAAAGCTTTAGAAGAAAACATGAGAGAGATATATCTTGTCATTGGCAAAGATTTAAAAAATAGAAACCAAAAAGTGCTTGTCATAAGGGAAAGAAATGGATAAGTAGGACTGCATTAAAATTAAGATTCGTCCTGGCACAGTGGCTCACACCTGTAATCACAAGCACTTTGGGAGGCCAAGGCAGGTTGGTCACCTGAGGTCAGAAGTTGAAGACCAGCCTGGCCAACATGGTGAAACCTCGTATCCACTAAAAGTACAAAAAAAAATTAGCTGGGTGTAGTAGGGGGTGCCTGTAATCTCAGCTACTCGAAGGCTAACACAGGAGAATCACTTGAACCCTGGAGGCAGAGGTTGCAGTGAGCCAAGATCATGCCACTGCACTCCAGCCTGGGCAACAGAGTGAGACTCCATTTCAGAAAAAAAAAAAGTTATCTTCAGATGGCCATTAGGAATGTGAAAATATATCAGTTTCATTAGTCATCAAGGAAATGCAAATTAAATTCCGATACAGTACAGTTGCATACCCACCAGGATAGCTAAAATGAAAAAGAGAAAATTACCAAGTGTTTGCAAAGATGTGGAACAATTGCACTTCTTATGCACTGCTGGTTAGAGTGCAAACTGTAACAGTCATGTTGGAAAATGGCAGTATTTACTGGAGTTGAACATATCTGTAACATATAATCCAGCACTTTTTCTAGGTCTCTAACATACAGAAATATGAATACATTGGTACCAAAGACATGTTCTAGAAAGTTCAAAGCAAGAGTATTCATAATAGTTCCAAACTAGGCACAATCCGAAGTGTTTCAACAATAGAATAGATAAATAAATTTGATATCATGCAGTGGAAATACTATACAGTAATGAACATGGATGGATTAGATTATGTATGAACTTGGAAGAATGTAACAAACAGAGCTGAGTGAAAGAAGCCAATCACAAAAAAAATACATATTATAACATAAGTCCATTAAATCAAGTTCCTAAGTGGCAAAACTACTTCATGGTATTAAAAATCAGGGTAAGGTGGCTGGTTGTACTAGCTCACGCCTCTACTCTCAGCACTTTGGGAGGCCAAGGTGGGCGGATCATGAGGTCAGGAGTTTGAGACCAGCCTGGCCAATATGGTGAAACCCTGTCTCTACTAAAAATGCAAAAATTAGCCAGGCCTAGTGGTGGGGTAGTCCCAGCTACTTGGGAGGCTGAGGCAGGAGAATCACCCGAACCCGGTAGGCGGAGGTTGCAATGAGCAGAGATTACGCCATTGCACTCCAACTTGGGCAACAAGAGCGAAACTCCATCTCAAAAAAAAAAAAAAAAAAAAAGAAAAGAAAAGAAAAATCAGGGTAGCGGTTACCCTTAGGGGGAAGGGAGAGACTCTAAGAGGGCTTCTAGAGTTCAAATAAGGCTCCATTTCTTTAGCTGAGGGCCGGTTATGCAGGTAATGATCATTTTATAAAGTTCATTAAGCTAGGATTTGTATGCTTTCAGTATGTATGTTATACAGTCATGTTACTTAATTGGGATGTGTTCTGAGCAATGTTAGGCAATTTTGTTATTGTGCGAACATCATAGAGCATATGTAACACAAATGTAGATTATATGGCCTACTACATACCTAGGCTATATGGTATAGCCTATTGCTCCTAGGCTACAAACCTGTATAGCATGCGACTATACTGACTACTCTAAGCTTATGGTAAGTATCTGAACATACAAAAAGTACAGTAAAAAATATGGTATTATCTTATGGTACCACTATCATATTTGTGATTTGCCATTGACCAAAATGTCATTATAATGTACATGATTGTATACTAAGTATTCTTTTTCTTCCTCCTTTTCCTTACATTTATTGGACTTTTTTTTTCAATATTGCTATTGAAGACTTTGAAGATTATCCAATGAGAATTTTATATGACCTTCATTCAGAAGTTCAGACTCTAAAGGTATCAATCCTACAATATTATCATTTTTCTGTGGCAAGTAATTTTTTTATCCTAAATAGATTTAGTCAGAAGTTACAGAAATTATAATGTACTTTCTTTATTCATAAAAGGATGATGTTAATATTATTCTTGATGAAGCAAGATTGGAAAGTCAAGAAAGCATTGATTTCATGAAGGCAACAAAAATACTAATGGAAAAAAATTCAGTGGATATTATGAAAATAAGGGAGTATTTCCAGAAATATGGATATAGTCCACGTGTCAAGAAAAATTCAGGTTTGAATAGTTTCATTTTATAGCATTTGTTTTAGTATTGAAGAAACAAGGCAGCATGATTAACTAAGACAACTGTAAGCTTGGCCATGGTTTTTAGCTGTAGCTCTGTCGTTATCTGATGCTTATTTGGTAAATGTTTGTTCAGCTCTCACTGTGTGGTGTGCTGGGTGCAGTGCTAATCAGGGGTGCAGTGTAAAGACAGTCCTTGCTCTCTCTTTCAAAATGCAAAATGAAAACTAGCACAATGCTAGGTGAAAGTTCTTTGGCCTATTTAAATGAAAAAGTACAAGATAAATCTTCATGACTTAGGATATGTGGTTTCTACTTAGCTCTGCCAATAAAAGCTAAGAGACCTCAAGGCATGTTATTTCATTTTTCCTCAAAATTTCAAAATTTCATATTGCCTCAGTTTCTCATCTGTAAAGTGGGAATGTCTAGTATATCTATCTCATGAGATTGTATAGGGATTAAATAAGATGAAGTTTGCTTAGACCAGTTTCTAGCATGTCAGTCAACCAAGATTAACTATTAACAGTTGTTATTATGCTCATACCTCTGAATGATTGACTTCAGTGTCTTCATTTCTTTTATTAAATTGAACAAGTGAGGCCAGGCACAGTGGCTCATACCTGTAATCCCAGCACTTTGGGAAGCTGAGGTGGGATGACCACGAGGTCAGGAGATCAAGATCATCGTGGCTAACACGGTGAAACCTCGTCTCTACCAAAAAATTAGCCGGGCATGGTGGCACGCACCTGTAGTCCCAGCTACTCTGGAGGCTGAGGCAGGAGAAACAATTGAACCCAAAAGATGGAGGTTTCAGTGAGCTGAGATGGCGCCACTGCACTCTAGCCTGGGTGACAGAGCAAGATTCCATCTCAAAAAAAAAAAAAAAAAAAAGCCTGTAATCCAGCACTTTGGGAGGCCGAGGTGGGCGGATCACGAGGTCAGGAGTTCAAGACCAGCCTGACCTACATGGTGAAACCCCATCTCTACTAATAATACAAAAATTAGCTGGGTGTGGTGGTGCATGCCTATAATCCCAGGTACTCAGGAGGCTGAGGCAGGAGAATTGCTTGAACCCAGGAGGCAGAGGTAGTGAGCTGAGATCGTGCCATTGCACTCTAGCCTGGGCAACAGAGTGAGATTCTGTCTTAAAAAAAATTTAAGCCGGGCGCGGTGGCTCACGCCTGTAATCCTAGCACTTTGGGAGGCCGAGGTGGGTGGATCACCTGAGGTCAGGAGTTCAAGACCAGCCTGACCATCATGGTGAAACCCCATCTTACATTAAAAAAAAAAAAATTTAAAAGAAAATAAATTGAACAAATATATATTGAAGATGCGTGTGGCAGGTAAGTTAAACAGTCCACGTGAGACAGGCATAGTGGCTTATGCCTGTTATCTGAGCATTGTGGGACACTGAGGCAGGAGGATCACTTGAGGCCAGGAGTTTGAGACCAGCCTTGGCTACATAATGAGACTCTGTCTGTGTAAATTTTTTTTTTTTTTTACAAAATTAATTGGGCCCGGTGGTGTACACTTGGAGTCCTAGCTATTTTGGAAGCTGAGACAGAAAGGATACCTTAAGCCCAGGAGTTCAAGGCTGCACCGAGCTACTATCACACCACTGCACTCCAGCCTACATGACAGAGCGAGACCCTGTCTCAATAAATAAAATACATACATACATACCTACATACAAACAACCCACACCACCCCTACCCCCCACATGGTGTCACAGAATTCTGTTGATTTTGGCATGAAAGAGCCACAGATTCAAGCACTTGTACCACCAGTTATTAAATGTGTGACCTTGAGTAATTTCTCTAAGTTGCTTTTTCCATACTTATAAGATGGGGATAATAATATCTCCCTATGGAGTAGTGATAATGATGATTTATTAATCTCATAAATGATAGCCCTGTAATAAATACATCAGTAGGTTTTTGGCAACTCTTGTACTATTTCTCAAAATTTACAGAAAGCATAATGCCAAAACAACTCGGTGAATCAGAAGCTATTCCAAGGACCAAAAACTATGAAATCAAAGTATAAAACTAAAGATTTAAATTCAAGACTTTTTTTTTTTTTTTTTTTTTTAAATTCAAGACTTTTAAAACAAAACAAACAAGAAAGTAGCCGGCCGGGTGCAGTCGCTCACGCCTGTAATAGCAGCAAGTACAGGGAGGCCAAGGTGGGTGGATCACCTGAGATCAGGAGTTTGAAACCATCCTGGCCAACATGGTGAAACCCTGTCACTACTAAAAATACAAAAATTAGCTAGGTATGATGGTGCGTGCCTGGAATCCCAGCTACTTGGAAGGCACAGACAGGAGAATCGCTTGAACCCGGCGGTGGAGGTTGCCGTGAGTGGAGATCCCATCGCTGCACTCCAGCCTAGGTGACAGAGCACGACTCCATCTCAAAAAAAAAAAAAAGTAATAGCCTATTAGTGGTTGAGAAACTGTATATCTTTGAAATGCTCTTCTATTAGTTTTCTCAACTAGGTGAGATATAGGTGTTCCAGACTGACTTAGGATAAAATCTTACCTTTGTATAAGAGTCTTTGCTTTTTAGCTTAGGCATCTGCAAGTTATGAATCTAAAATCATATTATACTTGGTGTTAAATCTAGAACACAGTTGATTCCATACTGTCATTAAATTTTAAAATATAGTTTCAGGCCAGGTGCAGTGGCTCATGCCTGTAATCCTAACACTTTGGGAGGCCCAGGCGAGCAGATCACTTGAGCCTAGGAGTTCAAGACTAGCCTGGGCAACATGGTGAAACTCTGTTTCTACAAAAAGTACAAAAAAAAATTTACTAGCTGCCTGGGAGGCTCAGGTAGGAGGATCACATGATCCCAGTGTTGTGGGTGTGACTACTTGGGGCTAGTGTAAAGGAATTTCCCAAGATAGTTGTAGGTAGAGAAAGGCAGATTTATTAGGGAACGTAGGGAAATACATTGCAAGGTTGCAATGGGCGGTACAGCAGAGAAGGGGCCATCTACAAAGAGGCAGAGGCTGAAGGGAAATTTTATAGGGTCATGCTGGAGGCAGGCTAGGAACAGAACAAGGTTGTGGCCAGGCGTGGTGGTGCACATGTGTAATCCCAGCACTTTGGGAGGCCGAGGTGGGCAGATCACTTAAGCTCAGGAGTTCTAGACCAGCCTGGGCAACATGGTGAAACCACATCTCTACCCAAAATACGAAAACTTAGCTGGGCTTGGTGATGCGTGCCTGTAGTCCCAGCTTCAGAGGTTGAGGCTGCAGTGAGCCAAGATTGCCACTGCACTCCAGCCTGAGGGACAGAGTGACACCCTGACTCAAAAAAAAAAGAACAAGGTTGTTGTGCCTGCAGGTTGTTTGATTAGCCTTTTCTCAGAACAGTTGTTCATTGTTCTCCCCAACCTGGGGCACTCCCCCATTGTTGCTTACTTATCTGTGATTGTGCCACTGCACTCCAGCCTGGGCAACTCAAACAAACAAACAAACAAACAAAGCAACAGAAAATATATTCTGATGATCACTAAAGTCTGAGCAAAAAAAAAAGAAGGAAAGAAAATATTAAGAAAAATTAGTAAATCACATTGAGGATGTAAGGAAATTGGACTTTTATTTGTGGATATTAATTTTTCATCTTGTAACACTTTAACTTGCTTTCTTTCTCTAATGTATAATCACAATGGGATATGGGTGCGCAAGAGAGACATGTCAGAACTTTATTAAAGGGACAATTGAAATAACATTTCAGCTGAGCATGGTAGCTCGTGCCTGAAATCCCATCACTTTGAGGGGCCGAGGCAGGAGGGTCACTTGAACCCAGGAGTTTGACTCCAGCGTGGGCAACATGATGAGACCCCATCTCCACACACACACACACACACACACAAATTAAAAATTAGCCGAGCATGGTAGCACAGCCAATTATCCCAGGGGCTGAGATGGGACGATTACTTGAGACCAGGGGGTCGAGGCTGCCAGGAGCTGTGATCATACCTTTGTACTCCAGCCTGGGTGGCGGAACTTTGGTTCATTTGGGAAATTTCAGATAAGCTATTTTCTGTTGTTTTTGTAAACATGAAATTTTCTATTTTGGTGTTTGACTAGAATATTCTGATTTTTCCTCCTAGTGCACGAACAAGAAGCCATTAACTCTGACACAGAGTTATCTAATTGTGAAAATTTTCAGGAGCCTGATGTGAACAATGATGAGAACACGTCTGATCCTCCTGTAGCAAGCAGTTGTATTTCTGAGAAGTCTCCACGTAGTCCACAACTTTCAGATTTCGGACTTGAGCGGTACATAGTATCCCAAGTTCTACCAAACCTTCCGCAGTCAGTGAACAACTATAAGGAAGAGCCTGTAATTTTAACTCCACCTACCAAACAGTCACTAGTAAAAGTACTAAAAACTCCAAAATGTGAACTAAAAATGGATGATTTTGAGTGTGTAACTCCTAAATTAGAACACTTTGGTATCTCTGAATATACTATGTGTTTAAATGAAGATTACACAATGGGACTTAAAAATGTGAGGAATAATAAAAGGTAAGCATCTCTGTTAAAAGGCAAATTTTATCTAGTGTTCTAAATCTTTTGTATTGGGCTTTTTCCAGAAGAAATATGTTTTAGACAACATTTTTTCTTTAAAAAGTTTTCAGATACTTATTTTATTTCAGTAGGTTTTAGGGGAACAGGTGGTGTTTGGTTACATCAGTAAGTTCTTTAGTGGTGACATTTTCAGGTTCTTTATATTGCAAACCTTGAATCACCAATACTATCAGTAAAGTGTGAGCTGTTGGTTTCTTTAGGTGAGAGACTAGAGAAGCAGTGATAAGGGCCTGAAAAAAGATGGTATGGAACATAACTCACCAAATTGATTACCATGAGTAATCAACAAGTCCCAGTGGATGTAACTAGCCAGAGATTTTCCTCTCATTTAAGTGGGAAAGTTAGACAGTTCCCCTCTGATTCAGCTGACCCCTGTCCCGGGATGGGAAGGAAGGACGACATTGAGAATAATACCAAGTTACTGCTAGATCCAGGATTCCACCAAAACTTCCATCCAGTTACACCAAGTTTGGTCTTATGCTATCTTTTTGATGGATTACATGAAGCACTAAAATAAGTTGGTGTGAATGAGAGAAGTGCAATAACTATGGAGGGAAAGCAGTCATTGACACCTTTACTTTTCAAGAAATCATTGACGGACCAGGACAAAGTTACGAGAATGGAAATGGCATCAATACTTCCTCACTACTGTGATTTGCTAATAGGGATGGTAATTGGGTCTAGTGACAAGGTCCAATCCAACAGCATTCAGATCCAGAAGCGATTCCATGGGATGATGGTGGCGCTTTGCAGAGCACCTGATGGTGAAGGTGCAAATCTGCTGGTTGCTTATAACGCTGGACCTGCTATAGATTGGATCAACAGCCAATCCTGGGTTGGAGAGCTTGTCTTTGCATTTCTATTCAAAAAATTTGAAACACTGGGGAAAGAGCTATTAGACCAGGTTAAGCTTGTTGCTGCTGGAGCTCGGATGACTGTAGTCTTCACAATACAAGCTTATCTGGAGCAGTGCATGGATGGATCACCCGTGATACCCTCAGTTCTTTCAGATATAGTAGAGATTGAGAAAAGAATTACCGGCGCAAAAAACAAAATGGGAGATCTATTCAAGCTTGCTGGAGCAAGCTTGCGTCACCCTATAATGTTGAAAATCTTTCCATGAATGTTTTCTGAACCTTGCTACTGAGACTAATTATTGGATCAAAAGAACCAATCTACATTTATAGGGTTCAATGCCCCCAACGCAATACCAGGATCAAGCCTCTCATTGCCACTCTTACAAATGGCAGCAGAGAGATGCATTAAAAGGGGAGATGCAGGAGGCCAGATGGATGGTCACACCGTCGCCGTATTAAGTCGTTATGGAGTTAGCGACTATGATTGAACATCTATTGAAAAAAAGAGAAAAAGATGGTATTTGTAGGGATAGAGAAGAGGGGATAAAATTAAAGGAGCAAAATTAGTAAGAACTTGTGATTGATTTGCCATGGAGACTTGGGGAAAGAGGATGATCTAGGATAAACCCCAAGTTTCTGTTTTGTTGCTTGGGTTGATGTTAGAACAAGAAAAGAATACCTGGAGTGTGGGGGGATAGGTGGTGCATTTACATGTTGATTGTGACATTGTTAGTGCCTCTTCATGCTTAGGCATTTTAATCAGTTTAAAAGTTCAGTGAAGGATTAAGTGCTAGATTAGATTTGGGAGTCATTAGCATGGAAATGGTAATTAAAACCATAGGAGTTATAATGGGGTGGGCGCGGTGGCTCACACCTGTAATCACAACACTTTTGGAGGCTGAGGCAGGCAGATCACAAGGTCAGGAGTTCCAGACCAGCCTGGCCAATATGGTGAAACCATCTCTAATAAAAATGCAAAAATTAGCCAGGCCTGGTGGCAGGCGCCTATAGTCCCAGCTATTCAGTAAGCTGAGGTAGCAGAATTGCTTGAACCTGAGAGGTGGAGGTTGCAGTAAGCGGAGATAGAGCAACTGCACTCCAGGCTGGGCAACAGAGTGAGACTTGGTCTCAAAAAATAAAGTTACAATGTTACAATGAAAATACCACTTACCAAGGTCGCCAAGCAGTATCTAAAGATAAATACTTATTAAATACTGTTACTATTAACAAAGGAAAATAAACATTCATGTCAAAGAGTCAGAAAAAAAAAAACCCCACAACTCTGAGGGAAAGAAACACTAAAGATAAAATTTTAATCCAAACGATTTTTTTTCTTTTTTTTTGGGCTGGAGTACGGTGGCGTGATCTCAGCTCACTGCAACCTGCACCACCCGGGTTCAAACTCTTCTGTCCCAGCCTCCCTAGTAGATGGGACTACAGGCATGTGCCACCACGCCCAGCTAATTTTTGTATTTTTAGTAGAGATGGGGTTTGACCATGTTGTCAAGATGGTCTTGATCTCTTGACCTCGTGATCCACCCACCTTGGCCTCCCAGAGTGCTGGGATTACAGGTGTGAGCACCCGGCCTGACGTCATTCTTGATGCTCTGGCCAGTGTAATGAGATAGGAAATAAGTATTTCTGTGTTGCACTTCTAGCCATTTTGTACCAAAGCAAGTCAAGAAAATCACATGGAAAAACTTGTAGAAGTATTAAAATTCAAGAAAGAGGCTGATAGAAGATATTTATTTTATATAGTTACATAAGGCAACTATTTCTTTCTTTATAAATTTATTTTTAGAGACAGGTTCTCAGTCTGTCACCCAGGTTGGAGTGCAGAGGCATGGTCGTAGCTCACTGCAGCTTCGACTTCCTGGACTCAATCGGTCCTCCTACCTCCGCTTCCCAAGTAGATGGGACTACAGATGTACACCACCGTTCCTGCCTAATTTTTAAAAAATAATTTTCTGTAGAGACAGGGTCTTACTATGTTGCCCAGGCTAGTTTCTAAGTCCTGGCCTCAAGTGATCCTGAAACTATTTTTGAAGTAAAGATGATTCAGTAAATTATACAGGAACATTTAACTGTTTGGAAAAAAATCAAGTAGTCTCTACCTCAAGTCAACATAAAATATAGATGGATCAAAAAGAAAAATATTTAGTTAAATAATTTACAAAGTAAAAGAAAATATAGACAAATCCATTTAAATAGTGAAAGAGTATACTGCAACTGCCAATATGTTTGTAATTATAAGAAACTTGTAAATTAATTGACATGATTAGACAGCTTAACAATATTTGTTTCTTCAGAAATACGGACGGGCACATGAGTCAGGCACAGTGGTTTGTGCCTTAGTCCCATCTGCTTGGGAGGCTGAGGTGGGAGAATCACATGAGCTCAGGAGTTTGAAACCAGTCTGAGCAACATAGCTAGATTCCACCTCTAAAAAGATAAAATAAATAGAATGGAACATGAAACATAAAAGGGTAAAAAATAAACCAAGAAAATAGTTGCATTGAGGGCTATTACACACATGCTGATAAGAAACCACGAATACACCAAAAGCTACCTAGGCAATGGACAGGAATTGATATGACTAATAATTATTTTAAAAACAGTTTTGTCTATTAAAAAAGTACAAAGCATATTTATTTTAACTGTTAGAAGAGTAAAGTGAAACGTGTGTTCATGTATCATTGTTGGGAATGTTTCATGGAAAGAGTTGATTCTTAAATGTTTAAAATCTTTTACCTAGTCATTTTACCTCTAGGAAAACTTGACAAACACTTTGGCACAGTAGTATTTATTACAGCCTTATTTTAAATGGGGAAAATTGGAAAAAACCAAAATATCTACAGTAGAAAGTATTTAAATTATGGTGTGACACTGAAGTCAGAAATCATACTAAAGAATATGGATAGATTTGATCACATACAAAATTTAAACCACTGTATCATAAAATATTTGACCAATGACAAAGCAGAAGTTTTGCAACCTGATAAAATACATGTGCATATATATGTTATATATATATACATAATATGTTTTAAAAACCCATATACACTAATAAGTGAAAGACATCCCGATTTTTAAAACAAGCAAAGACATGAATTAAGAAAAGAAGAGGCCAGGTGCATTGGCTCACACCTCTAATTCCAGCATTTTGGGAGGCCGAGGTGGGTGGATCACTTGAAGTCAGGAGTTTGAGACCAGCCTGGCCAACATAGTGAAACCCTGTCTCTACCAGAAAATACAAAAATTAGCCAGGTGCAGTGGTACACGCCTGTGGTTTCAGCTACTGGGGAGGCTTAGATGGAAGAAAATCTTGAACCCGGAAGGTGGAGGTTGCAATGAGCCAAGATTGCACCACTGCACTCCAGCTGGGGGGACAGAGCGATACTCTGTCTCAGAAAAAATGTTTACACAATATGTTAAAGGCAGCATGGGTCATTATGTTTAAATTCAAAACTGGAAACTTACAAGTGAAAATCAATCCTGAACTGTCTTGTATTCAGTGATATTGTCTTTATAACTGTTTTACAGACATCTACATAATTGGCTAGGACAATGATAATCAGATGACAGGATCATTTTAGTCTTTAAAAAAAATGGCAAGTTTTTAATCTATTTATGTATACTGGTTGTAAAATTCCACTTTAGGATTTTGAAGCCACGAGCTACAATAAGTTCCTTTTTTGAACTAATACATAGAACTTAGTGGTCCTTAACCTTTTTGTACCATGGATATATGTTAGAACAAATAAAAGAATTTGTTTCATGGGACTTCTGTGCCATAAAGCACAACTGAATGTTTGCCTAAACTTGATATTTAGCAGTTAAATTTTTTCCCAGAGATTGAATGTTAACTTTTTTAACCTTGTAATTTCCCTATGAATCACACCAGTAAGGAGAACGCAGATACAGAATCGAGGCCCAATGATAATGTTTTTACCACTCCTGGCCCTACCATCCAGCAGTTGGGAAAAAGTGGTAAGTATGCGAAATCAAGTTACTTCTCAGGAACATTTTTCCCAAACTATCTTTGTACAAAATTGATTTCATCATCTTAGACATTCTGATAGTTTTCTTCATCTGTTTCATTCCTAACACTGGATTATATTAAGTACCATTTCATTCAGCATGATTTTGTCCATGAGAAAGAAAATCTGTTTTTCTTTTCTTTTTTTTGAGATGGAGTTACGCTCTTATTACCCAGGCTGGAGTGTGCAATGGCAGGATCTTATCTCACTGCAACATCCGCCTTCCAAGTTCAAGCGATTCTCCTGCCACAGCCTCTGGAGTAGCTGGGATTACAGGCGCAAGCCACCATATTCAGCTAATTTTGTATTTTTAGTGGACATGGGGTTTCTTCATGTTGATAGGGCTGGTCTTGAACTCCCAACCTCAGGTGATCCGCCCGCCTCAGCCTCCCAAAGAGCTGGGATTGCAGGTGTGAGCCACTGTACCCTGCCTGATGTGTTTTTAATACTCTGAATCATACTCAATATTTGTCAACTTGTTGTTTTTAACATTTTAATTTAAAACATGTATTCATTCACCAGTCTTTTGATGTAGAGCCACAGTACTTTTTTCTTTTAGTTTAATTTAAACCTATTGATTAGAGTTGTACATTATCTTTCTTATGTAAAACATGCACAGAATACATCAGCTGCCATTTTAAATTTTGCTTTCCTTTGAATAGCTCAGTAACTTAGAGAAAATTTTCATACAGTGTTTTCATATTTGTCACAGCAAACATGAAAACGTTGTTCATGAAAAAGCAAGATTAAAAAATCCTAGAGTTTTATTATTTTGTTTTGTTTTGTTTTCTTTGAGACAGGGTTTCAGTCTGTTGCCCAGGCTGGAGCATAGTGGCACGATCTTGGCTCGCTGCAGCCTCAATTTCCCAGGCTTAGGCAGTCCTCTCAAGTAGCTAGGACTACAGGCACATACCACCCAGCTGATTTTCATGTTTTTTGTATAGATGGGGTTTTGCCATCTTGCCCAGGCTGGTCACAAACTCCTCAGCTCAAGAGATCTACCTGCCTCCGCCTCCCAAAGTGCTGGGATTACAGGCATGTGCCATCATGCCCAGCCTATGATTTTTTTAAAATAATATTTTATAATTGGCTGATCTGTACCAAATTTATTGGAAATATTTAAAAACAGCTTGTTTTTTTTTTTTTTTTTTTTTTTTTTTTTTGGGACGGAGTTTCGCTCTTGTTACCCAGGCTGGAGTGCAATGGCGCGATCTCGGCTCACCGCAACCTCCGCCTCCTGGGTTCAGGCAATTCTCCTGCCTCAGCCTCCTGAGTAGCTGGGATTACAGGCACACGCCACCATGCCCAGCTAATTTTTTTTGTATTTTTAGTAGAGACGGGGTTTCACCATGTTGACCAGGATGGTCTCGATCTCTTGACCTCGTGATCCACCCGCCTCGGCCTCCCAAAGTGCTGGGATTACAGGCTTGAGCCACCGCGCCCGGCCAAAACAGCTTGTTTTTATCAGGTCTTTTAAAAATCTTGGACATATTTTTTTTTAATTTTCCTATCAATTTCACCAATATGTGGTTACGTTATTTAATGAGTATTAATAGCATAAACAGGTTTAAAAATATATCACTCATAGTAAGCTTATAGCTCAGTTTATAAGAACATGATTGTATTAAGGGGTAGCTGATTTTTTAAGAAAAAGAAATTGGAGTATTATCTTGCACCATACTCAAAAGGGCAACGTGATGAGACCTCGTCTCTACAAAAAAATTAAAAAATTAGCCAGGTGTGGTGGCTCATGTCTGTAGTCTCAGCTACTCAGGAGGCTGAGGTGGGAGGATCGCTTGAGCCCAGGAGGTTAAGGCTGCAGTGGACCATGTTTGTGCCACTGCACGCCATCCTGGGTGGCAGCAAGACACTGTCTCAAAAAAAAATTTTTTTTTTAATTAGAGACGAGTCTCTATGTCACCCAGGCTGACTTGTTTCAAACTCCTGAGCTCAAGTGATCCTCCTGCCTCAGCCTCCCAAAGTGCTAGGATTATAGATATGAGCCACTACACCTGGCAAAAAAAAAAAAAAAACTTTTTAGAATAATATTACTTTTCTCTTAGTTTCTCAATTTTTTCTCCTAAAATTTCTGTAAAATATATTTTAGAATGTATCATTCTGTCTCCTCAGTTTCTTAACTTCTCATGCATATTTTTCCTTCCTTTCTCTATTCTGCTTTGTGCCTTAGTTAGATCTTTCTTCCAGTTTAGTGTTTCTCTACTTACAGTGAGTGTAAATTATTTAAATCTATCAGTTGAATTTTTACTCCAGTAACATTTTTTGCTTGATAAGCTTATTTTTTTCAAATGTATGAGGCACCAAAACAAAGCATGGGTGCATAAAGTTGACAGCCTGGAAGAGCTGTACGATCTATCTGCCTTTTTTTTTTTTTTTTTTTTTTTTTTGAGGTGGGGTTTTGCCCTACTGTGCAGGCTAGAGTGCAGTGGTGTAGTCATAGTTCACTGCAACCTCGAACTCCTGGGCTGAAGTGATCCTCCTACCTTGGACTCTTGAGTAGCTGAGATTGCACATGCAGGCCACTACACCCCACTTCTCTGAATATTTTAAACACATACATATGAAAGACTCTTTAAGGTGTTGATTCTCTTGTTTATTGGGCTGATTCTCTGTCCTGGTGGTTTGTTTCCTCATATGCTTTTAGGTTTTTTGTTTGTCTTTTTTTTAAAGATGGGGTTTCACCATGATGGCCAGGCTGGTCTTGAACTCCTGACCTCAGGTGATCCACCCACCTTGGCCTCCCAAAGTGCTAGGATTACAGGCGTGAGCCACTGTGCCCAGCCTGTTTGTCTTTTTAATTTTGAGACAGAGTCTCACTCTGTCACCCACGCGGCAGTGCAGTGACACAATCACAGCTCACTGCAGCCTCTGCCTCCTGGGCTCAAGTGATACTCTCACCTTGGCCTCCCAAAGTGCTGGGATTATAGGCGTGAGCCACCACGCCTAGGCTATGCTTTTAATTTTTTTTTTTTTTTTTTTTTTTTGGGACGGAGTTTCGCTCGTTACCCAGACTGGAGTGCAATGGCGCGATCTCGGCTCACCGCAACCTCCGCCTGCTGGGTTCAGGCAATTCTCCTGCCTCAGCTTCCTGAGTAGCTGGGATTACAGGCGCGCGCCACCATGCCCAGCTAATGTTTTGTATTTTTAGTAGAGACGGGGTTTCACCGTGTTGACCAGGATGGTCTCGATCTCTTGACCTCGTGATCCACCCGCCTCGGCCTCCCAAAGTGCTGGGATTACAGGCTTGAGCCACCGCGCCCGGCTATGCTTTTAATTTTTAACTGTGAACTCATTTTCCAGAGAAGTTGTTTTCAGTTGAGGTCTGTGTGCCCTGGATTGTGAGGTAGTCTCTGTGGAGCTGTTTCATGCTGGCCCCTGCCAAGGCCACATGGGTCTTGCCAACTGTAGACAACTTTTTTTAGATGAACGACTTGCCGCAGACCTGTGCCAGATACATAGGGTGAGCTCAGAACCTATAACTCTATAATGTATGGACTTGATGTTGTGATTTTTAAATACTCTCCCGAAACTCCACCTTTAGTCTAGCTTGCTTTTGTTCTGTTCCCCTGCCCAGTGCCAGTGAGCAGATCTGAATATTTTTGTCCCTGGTTCATAGACCCTATAGTTCTTCCAGGCTCTCAGCTTTATGCATCATGCTCCATTTCCAATCCCCATGTGTTCAGAGGCTGAACTTTAACCCCTCTCTGTGCTTATCTTAAAATCCCAGGTATTTAGGTATATGCTTGGAAATAGCAAATTAGGTAGATGTTAACATTTTGCTGTATTTACTTCAGATCTTTTTTTTTTAATAAAAGAAAACATGCATAAAGGTAAATCCCAGTCCATTATTCTCCTTCCTTTCTCCTCCAAAAGCAATGATTTTCCCAATGTATAGTTCCATTGTTTTACAGGAGAGACATTCAATTCATATTATTTTGCCACTACTTTTTTCACTCAACAGTGTGTTTTTTATATTTTTCATGTAAATTCACTTTTTTGTTGAGACAGGGTCTGGCTCTGTCATCCAGGCTAGGGTACAGTGGCACAATCTCAGCTCACTGCAACCTCCGCCTCCCAGGCTCAACCAATCCTCCCACCTCAGCCCCCCAAGTAGCAGGGACTACAGGTGTACACCACCATGCCCAGCTAATTTTTGTATTTTTTTGGTAGAGGGTTTTCATCATGTTGCCCAAGCTGGTATCAAACTCTTGGACTTAATCTATCTGCCCACCTCAGCCTCCCAAAGCACTTCATCCTTTTAAATTGATAATAGTATTCTGTTGTATATATAAGCCATATTCATTTGCTGATTAAGAGGTAGTATTTTTATTTTTTATTATTACAGGCAGTGCTCTAAGGAAATTTTCCCTTGTGTGTATGAGTGTTTCTCATATCAAGGAGTGCCAGGTCAGAGGGCATGTACATTTTTACTTATTCTAGAAAATGCTGAATAGTCATCTAAGAGTGGCTGTTAAGATTTATCTTCTCACTAGTGGTGTTGAGTTCCTGTTTCTCCATCTTTTCCAGCACTTGATGATTTTTAGACTTAAAATATTTTGCCAATTAAATTGTTTTTCTAACATATTTACCTTTTCTCTTTGATTTTTTTTTTTTTTTTTTTTTTCCAGAGATGGGGTTTCTCCATGTTGGCCAGGCTGGTCTCAAACTCCTGTCCTCAGGTAATCTGCCCACCTCGGCCTCCCAAAGTGCTGGGATTACAGGGGTGAGCCACTGCGCCCGGCCCTCTTTGATGTTTTTTAAGGTTGCCTTAATGATACTGTGTGTTCTAGATAGCAAATGTCTATATATGCATGGGTCTCTCTTGTTCTTATCTTTAATATTTCCATCGCTGGTTAATGTTACACTGTTTTTAACTACTGTAACTTTAGAGTAAGTCCTGCCATCTTGGAAGGCAAGTGACCTGCTCTCCCTCTTCCTCCTCCTCCTTCAGAAGTTTGATAATTTTCTCCATAAGAGTTTTACACCATTTAAATAGATATCTTTGTAGATATCTTGTCTTTGTTGCTACTGTGAAAAGTAACTTCTTTCAAACTATATATGTAATAGTTTGTTGCTTTTATGTTTATTATATAACACAACTCTTTGTTGTTGTGTATTACTCTTGCATCTTTGCTGAACTTTATTAGTGCTAATGATAATTACATATGTGAACTAGGGTTTTTTTCCTATCCAGTTCACACTATCGTTATAATATTTTTGTGACTATTTTGTGTGTCTTTTAGATGCCGAGTTGACAGATTCTCCTTTGGTACCTACATTGTGTACTCCTGGTTTGAAAATTCCATCTACGAAGAACAGCATAGCTTTGGTAACTTTCCTTAAAATTAAGCCACAATCTTTCTCCTAAAGACTCAGATACACTACTGCTTGCGGGCTCAAAGAGTGTTTAAAAGACATAGACGAATCCAGCTTTTAGGAATGTATTTACAGTTCATTTCTGGAGGGTAACTTGGCAGTAAAATCAATTGCCCTAAAAATATTTTTCATACTCTTAAACCATGTCTCAGTATTTTTTCTAAGGCAAATTGGGACAAAGATTTAAAACAAGTTATAGAGTAAGGAACAGCATTATTTGTAGGCACAAAATATGGGAAACAGTATAAATACTGAATGATATGGAAGAGCTAAAACACAGCAAGGCATATCCATAAGATCAGGTGTTATATATACTGTCATATGTTTTGAAAAACAGATAAGCGCATATAAAAAGAATGTTTTCAAAAAATATTAATCATAAGGAAAATGTGTATGTACACACACATACACACACATATATACACACATATTTTAAGGAAAAAGTGGATAGAAATAGCAAACGGTATCTCTGGGTGATAGAATTATGGTGATTTTGTGCTTGTTTTCCCTAAATTTTACCAACGAATAAATTTAACCAGATTTCATTAAATCAAAACCTTATCTGTCTTTAGTCAGTATGGTCACTTAACCAATGCTATAGAAAACCAGTACTGTATTGAGGTGTATCCTATAGAAGTTTCTATAATGATGGAAATGTTTTATAATTTGCACTGTCCAATATGGTGGCCACTAATCACATATTAGTGAGCACCGAAAATGCAGCTGGTATATCTGAGGAACTAATATTTAATTCTTTAATTTTAATTAACTTAAAATCTAAAGAACCCCATGTGGCTGTGGCTACTATATTCAACAGTGCAGCTGTGGATGAACATAGGGCTGTGTTATCAATTGAAGTATGAGGTTATCTGCCTGTTACTACCTGCCATTTACAATTAATCTACTCCTTATGTTTCTGTTCATGTGGAAGGTACTCTACTGAGGTAACACTGTATCCTCTCTTTCTATTAACTCCGACCGGAGAGAGCTGGAGCGACTTATCCAGTTGGCTGATTTAGCATGAATAATCTGCATACTTAAACTTACCACTGATCTGCTTTCTTCCTCTTGGGAGGGCATGTGGTAACACTTGTTCATTCATGCTGTGACTTTTGTCTGACCACACCTACTGTTGCCTGAGATGGGGTGGGTGTATCCATCTAAATCTGGGGTTAATTCTATTTAGTTACGACATTAAGCTTTTTTTTTTTTTTTTTTTTTTGTCACCCAGGCTGGAGTACAGTGGTGTGATCTCAGCTCACTGCAACCTCTGTCTCCTGGGTTTGAGCGATTCTCCTGCCTTAGCCTCCCGAGTAGCTGGGATTATAGGTGCGCACCCGCCACCACACACAGCTAATTTTTTTGTATTTTTAGTAGAGATGGGGTTTCACCATGTTGGCCAGGCTGGTCTTGAACTCCTGACCTTCTGATCCACCCACCTCGGCCTCCCAAAGTGCTGGGATTACAGGCATGAGCCACCACACCCAGCTGACATTAAGCTTTACCTCAGCCTTTGTTAATAATGAAGATGGTATTTTGTCCTCTATATGCCATTTGTTCTTGATTTTGTTTAGATCTTGGTCAGAGAAGATGGGGTAGATGGGGGCCTACTTAGAGACCACAATAGAACTAACAAATGATTAACCATTTTTATTTACTACATTATATTATATTACCATAATTTAATGGTTTTTTTTATTCAATAGGTATCCACAAATTACCCATTACCAAAAACAAATTGTTCATCAAACGATTTGGAAGTTAAAGATTGTACTTCGTTGGTTTTAAATTCAGACACATGCTTTGAGAATTTAACAGATCTCTCTTCACCTACGATTTCTTCTTATGAGAATCTTCTCAGAACACCTACACCTCCAGAAGTAACTAAAATTCCAGAAGATATTCTCCAGGTTATTTTTCCAGGCTATTTTTTTTTTTCTGATATTCTTTCAAAGTGAAGTACTTAAAGACCTGAAACTGCATATAAACTGTCTTATTTATCATTGGGCTAATGCGCTAATTTTGGTGATGAGAAAATCTAAATTCTAGGCTGTCAGGACCTTATTTTCTAATACTTGTTCAACTGTGGCTTCCTTACTGATCATGGTTCCTTCCATTAGAAGTGTTGCTGGCAAAGTCAGTAAAGTCATTTATTTACACTACGATTTCCCAGAGCCAGGGTATCATGAATTTATGATGCTGTATTTTTACTGTACATTTTCTATGCTTAGATATACAAGTACCACTGTGTAGCAAGTGCCTACACTATTGAGGACAGTTACATGCTGTTCAGGTTTGTAGCCTAGGAGCAATAGGCTATACCATATGCCTAGGTGCGTAGTAGGGTATACTGTCTAGGCTTATGTAAGTACTGTGGTGTTCACACACAGTGAAATCGTAATGATGCATTTCTCAAGTTGTATCCCCATTGTTAAGTGATGCATGACTGTATCTGATTCTTTAGTATTTAACAGCAGTTACCATTAGCCTACTAATGACTTATAACAACTGCCAATTCTAAATAACCAGTCTGATTCTTTGACAGTCCCTTTCCTCTTAACAGAAGTTAGTGTTTGGCAATTATTACTTACACATGTGGAATTCTTAATAACCATTCTAGAAATCTTGATGCCCTATGGAGACCCATGAGAAGGATAAATCACTTAGTGAAGTCCCCAAATGCCACTAGAACTGACTTATGCTGGGATATCAGTGAAGTACTTCTTATCCTCTTTTCTGCTTCTCTGGAAGTTATAATAAATTGTGTGAAGGAGCATCTTCTGTCTTTATGCAAATTACAGTTTCCACTTCCCAATGGGTGCTTCATCTCCTATTTCTATGTAAAAGGAAGGAAACCTTATATTTAATATATCACCTCTTTATACATGAAAAATTATAGCTGATACTTCAGGGTCTCCTTTCATAATCTTTACAATTGATGACCTTTTGTTTGAGCATTTGTTTCACGTCTTTCCTTTGTATAATTTCCCTAACATCTTTGTAAAGGCTTAATTTGCTCTCAGGGATATATTACTACTTGTTTTCACTGACTTCAGTCAGAATACATTTTAGGGTTTAAAAATCAGTCCTTCACATGCAAGTTAAATTTCTAATATCTCCATCTTTTCATTGCTGTTAGCATGTCTTTTTTTTTTTTTTTTTTTTGAGACCAAGTCTTGCTCGGTCTCCCAGGCTGGAGTGCAGTGGCGTGATCTCAGCTCACTGCAACCTCTGCCTCCCGGCTGAAGTCATTCTTGTGCCTCAGCCTCCTGAGTAGCTGGGATTACAGGTGTGTGGCACTATGCCCAGTTAATTTTTGTATTTTTAGTAGAGACAGGGTTTCACCATGTTGGCCAGGCTGGTCTGAAACTCCTAACCGCAGGTAATCTCCCTTCCTTGGCCTCCCAAAGTGCCGGGATTACAGGTGTGAGCCACTGCACTCGGCCCATAGCTTTTTTTGAACATTTTATCATTGTGTAACTTCTTCCAAATTTAGGTTATGTTGTTCATGTGACTTGATAAAAAGGAATTTGCTTTTCTTTTTTTTTCAGCTTTTATCAAAGTACAACTCAAATGTAGCTACTCCAATAGAAATTAAAGCAATGCCACCCAGCAAAAGGTTCCTTAAACATGGACAGAACATCCGAGATGCTAGCAACAAAGAAAACTGGTGAGTATGTCACCTTTGTAAAGAAAATTCCTGTTTGGCTGGGCACGGTGGCTCACGCCTGTAATCTCAACACTTTGGGAGGCCGAGGCAGGTGGATCATTTGAGGCCAGGAGTTCAACACCAGCCTGATCAACATGGAGAAACCTCGACTCTACTAAAAATACAAAAATTAGCTGGGTGTGGTGGTGCATGTCTGTTATCCCAGCTACTCCGGAGGCTGAGGCAGGAGAATCGCTTAAACTCAGGAGGTGGAGGTTGCGGTGAGCCAGGATCACAACATTGCACTCCAGCCTGGGCAACAAGAGCAAAACTTTGTCTGGAAAAAAAAAAGAAAAAAAAAAAAAAAAAAAAAAAAGTTTTTGTTATTTTTGAAGGACATTTAAAAATTAACATTTGAATGTTAGTAAAAAATTTTGTTTAATTGACATTTGCTAGATTAATAGGGTGTCTCTATCTTTTGATATAGAACTTGAGATCACTGAATCACAGACTCCCGAAGTTTAATGATATCAGTGGAAATCTATCATCAATTATTATTATTTTTATTTATTTATTTGTTTGAGACGGAGTCTCGCTCTGTCGTCTGGATGGAGTGCAGTGGCGCGATCTTGGCTCACTGTAACATCCAACTCCCTGGTTCAGGCAATTCTCCTGGCTCAGCTTCCTAAGTAGCTGGGATTACAGCACATGCTACCATGCCCAGCTAATTTTTGTATTTTCATTAGAGATGGGGTTTCACCATGTCGGCCAGGATGGTCTCCATTTCCTGACCTCATGATTCCCCCGCCTAGGCCTCCCAAAGTGCTGGGATTACAGGTATGAGCCACCGAACTCGGCCCAATTATTTTATAAGTGTAAAATATATAGCCACGGTATTATGTCATTTGTCTTAATGGCTTTTAATTATATTAAATTGATATTTTTTATTTGTATCTGTTGCAGAAATTCTAGTGGATGCATCCATTACAGACACTGAACAGAATGAGATGAAAGCAGAGCTGGACCGATTTTGTCATTCACATTCCCCTGCCTCTTTCCCTCTTTTGAAAATTGACCCATTTTAGCCGGGTGCGGTGGCTCACCACTGAAATCCCAGCACTTGGGAGGCCAAGGCGGGTGGATCACAAGGTCAGAAGTTTGAGACCAGCCTGGCCAACATGGTGAAACCCCATCTCTACTAAAAATACAAAAAATTAGCCAGGTGTGCTGTCGGGTACCTGTAATCCCAGCTACTTGGGAAGCTGAGGCAAGAGAATTGCTTGACCCTGGAGCTGGAGGTTGCAGTGAGCCGAGACTGTGTCATTGCAATCCAGCCTGGGTGACAGAGTGCAACTCCATCTCAAAAAAAAAGAAAAAAAAATTGACCCATTATAGAGGAACATGGACATTGACATCATAATATTGTTTTTATGAAGTTTTGATAAGGTTTAGTCTTGTTGACAAGTAGTCCTGTCATTCACTCTTTAATTATTATTGTTTCATTGATATTAAATTACCCTGGTTAATCAACAGAATGGTTTAAGTAGTACCAGGAAGTGGGACAAATAATTTAAAAAATGTAAAGGCATGCTGGGCACGGTGGCTCATGCCTGTAATGCCAAGCACTTGGGGACTGTTTTATGATTGTTCCTTGAAAGTCAAATGGAGGACCTTTCCATTGTGCTTTGTTAATCTTGTCAGAAAACTGTCACCAAAACAAAACTTGATTTTGTCTTTGTTCTAGGAGTTACTGTGTAGTTGTAAGTATAATCTTTGTTAAATATAATGTAAAATAAAATTTCAAGATATTTAGTTTTATTTTTCAAAGTAAAGTTCTAGTCAGCCTTTTGTATGCCATTGGCTCTGACATGTATACCAGCCTTTCACTGTGTACTGTGTATATAAATCCATAGAACTGGGTTAGCTGCTTACGGAGGGAATATATTCAAAGTGTACCAAGGACCAAATCCTGGAGTTCTCCCAACTTTAGAGGATGGAAAGAGGCCTAGCAAAGGAGACGGAAAAGAGGCCAGTGAAGTAGGAGGAAAATATTTCAAGGAGAGTGATGATTCTGTCAGTATTGCTGAGAATTCAAGTAAAAAGAGGACTGAGAATTGACTGCTGGGTGTGGCAAAGTTGATGTTATTGACAACATTAATTTTGGTGGAGTGCTGGTACTGGAAGTCTGTAATGGATGGAAAACAGCTGAGGAGTAAAACTGGCTTTAGACAGCTCTTTTGAAGATTTTTGCTGAAGAAGGTAGACAAGAGGAGGGGCAGTAGCTAGAAGAGGTTATGTAGTGAAGACATTTTTAATTTTTGAGACAGAGTCTCACTCTGTCACCTAGGCTGGAGTTCAGTGGCGTGATCTTGGCTCACTGCAACCTTTGCCTCTCAGGTTCAAATGATTCTCATGCAGGGAAACTCCGCTTTATAAAACCATCAGTTCTCGTGAGACTTACTATCATGAGAACAGCATGGGAAAGACCTGCCCCCATGATTCAGTTACTTCCCACTGGGTCCCTCCCATAACACATAGGAGCTACAATTCAGGGGAGACTTGATGGAGGACACAGCCAAACCTCATCAGTGGGCAATCAAGACTAAGCATTTCTGATTATCAGCTTTGTGGTGGCCCCTGTTTGTCCAAATCATATTTCCCTAACCCTTACCACTTTCCTCCTATGATCCTAGTTTCTTAGAACTGATGCTTCTAGCTTGTCAAGCTTCAAACATTGGGATCTTTCAGGTGTGTCTTCCCAGTGCTCTTAAAATGAAATCCAAGATCCGTATGACTTACATGGCCCTACATGATTTGACCCCAGCTTGCTTCTCCCTCCTGCCCCTTGGGCTCCAGCCACACGACCCTCTTCCACTCTTCCATTCTTCTTGCTTCTGGTCCTCACACAGGCTGCACTTATCCTGGAATACTTTTTCCCACCCACTCTGAAAACACTCCCTCATCCTTAATTTGTAGACACTTGATGTTTTTGTCTGTGCCTTAAGGACTTACAGGCCAGCTCCAGGCTCAACCAAGCAATATCACAACTTCAAGTCAGGTCAATGAAAGCCCATTCTGGGGCTGGGGAAGTACTGGGAAAGAGCAGTACACTTCTGGAGATGCAGTGGTACAGCTGGAGCCGTGAAGGGAAGGAGTTTTCTGTTACTTCAGGCTTTGAGCCCTGGCTAATATGCCTCAGCCCTCAGATTGTTGTTTTATCAGGGTTTACCTACCTTCCTTGTTTAAAAGTGGTCTTCCCTCTTAGTTCTTTCTCAGCACCTTAGTCTCATCCTTCATAGTATTTGGTAGAATTTAATTCTATTTAATATTTGGGTATACATTTATTTAATATTTATCTCCCCTACTGGACCACAAAAGCTCAATGAGGGCAAGGACCTTGTTTGCTTACTTTGTCCATTACCCGGGCACCTAGCAGTTTGAAAGGTTTACTGTGTGAATTAGTGATTACATCAGAGTTGAGATCTTACAATGCCAGGCATGGTTCTAAATGCTATACATTTATTAATGTGTGGCATTAACTCTTTGAGGTAGGTACCCAATTTTTCAAATGAGAAAATTGAGGCTTTAATGATTGACTGTCCATGTCCCATTTCCTATCCCAAGTCTTGTTGGTTGCCAAGCCCTACGAGAGACCTTTTAACATCTCTCTACCACTATCCTGATTGTCACCTAGATTATTACAATACTTTGGAATTATCTGATCCTCCTCTTTATCTGGAACTCCTGCCAAAGGTCAATAGGTAAGTGCTCCACTGATTGTGAGTTCATCACTTCCTCTTTTGTTCATGCTGTGCCCTTTATTTGGAGTGCAGATCCCACTCCACTTCTAGGAGTTGAACAAGTTTAAATGCCATCTGTAGAAAACTTTCATTATCCTACCACAGTCTCTTCAGTAGTTCTTTCTCGTGACATTTTTGTCCACTTTTTTTTTTTTTACACTGAGTCAGAAAATTAAGTTACAAAACTTTTTTTTTTTTTTTTTTTTTTTTTTTTTACAGAATCAGTATAAAATAGCAGTTGATTTCTCCATAATTATCAGAATTATTTATATTTGAGGTCTGGGCTAAGTGGGGCTGAAATCAACAAAAGGTCTTGGACTGTTGGCTCAGAAATCATCCTAGGAAGCCCACCCTGTTGATACCTGTCATGCTTAGCTCGTATGAGATGACCCCATCTTTAAAAAAAAAAAAAAAAAGTATCTCTCTCTATTCATTCTTTGGAGGCTTGAAGTGAATTCGGCAGCGTTCATTAAACACCTTCCAGCTCCTGTCATTTACCACTTCAACATTCAGTTCTGACTGCATCCATTTCAACTTTGCTATTTTCTAGGTTGCGTTAATAACGTTAAATCATCCAAATTCTTTTCTCTCTCTTCTCGGAGGTTTTTTACTACTTCTCATGTCTGGGCTATATACAATTTTTTGACTCTCTCTACCGGCATGAGCTGCCATCAAAGACTCATAAAGTTGTTTACAGGTTTGGCTGGCATCAATTTTCCCTGCAAAGGAAGCTGTTGGAACCGTAGTGTTTTAATTCATGTACTATTCTGTCATCAATTGTCTTCATCACCTTGAGTAATTCCTGCCACATGAGGAAAAACCCCATCACCTGGAACTCAGCGAACTCTTCACAGTTCACACTGCCACAGGGTGCCGCCATATTGGACCTTTTTTTTTTTTTTTTTTTTTTTGAGAGAGTTTCGCTCTTGTTGCCCAGGCAGGAGCGCAATGGTGCAATGTCGGCTCACCACAACCTCCACCTCCTGGGTTCAAATGATTCTCCTGCCTCAACCTCCCGAGTAGCTGAGATTACAGGCATGCGCCACCATGCTCAGCTAATTTTGTTTTTAGTAGAGACGGGGTTTCTCCATGTTGATCAGGCTGGTCTCGAACAACTGACCTCAGGTGATCCACTCACCTCAACCTCCCAAAGTGCTGGGATTACAGGTGTGAGCCACCACACCCGGCTTTCTACCTTTTATCAATATTTACATCCCTTCCTCCTTACTAGACTGTAAGATTTTCAGGAAGGATCTGCATCTGTGTTAAACTGATCTTTGTATTGCCAGGTTCATAGCACCTGGTATATAAAATAGGAACTCATCTAAAATTTTCAAGATTTTTTTTTTAAGACGGAGTCTTGCTCTGTCACTAGGCTGAAGTGCAGTGGCACCATCTTGGCTCACTGCAACCTCCACCTCCCGGGGTCAAGCAGTTCTGCCTCAGCCTCCCAAGTAGCTGGGATTACAGGCACATACTACCATGCCTAATTTTTGTGTTTTTAGTGGAGAAGGGGTTTCGCCATGTTGGCCAGGATGGTCTTGATCTCCTGACCTCATGATCTGCCCACCTTGGCCTCTCAAAGTGCTGGGATTACAGGCATGAGCCACTGTGCCCGGCCAAATTTTCAAGATTTTGAATATCCTTCAGTTTCACTTCATTCTTATATTGCTCTAATTTCATCAAATTCCATTATTACTATTATTATTGAGACAGCATGTCATCACCCAGGCTGGAGTGTAGTGCTGTCATCTCAGCTCACAGCAACCTCAGTTCAAGTGATTCTTCTACCTCAAGTCTCGCCAGTAGCTGGGATTACAGGCATGCGCCACCACATTTGTTTTTAGTAAGAGACAGGATTTCACTGTGGTGATCTGGCTGGTCTTGAATTCCTGACCCCGGGTGATCTGCCCACCTCGGCCTCCCAAAATGCTGAGATTATAGGTGTGTGTCACCACACCCAGCCAAGCCCTGTTACATTTTCTTATGAGTTGGTTGGTAACTGGGTTGACATACTAGCGTGGGTAGGGCAGGAAATTCTAAACAGCTGAAGGAACAAAGTGGAGCTGCTAGAAATGCTTTTTCTCCTTTTAAAATAGCTTATCTTTACTGAACATTCACTGCCCACCAGGCTCTCCCCTAATTTCACTGACTCCTCCCAAGTTTTATGAGGCAGGGATATCAGTACAACATCTTCCTATAAAAAAGTCTGTGTAACATTCCAAGGCTAAGGACTTTTGCTTATTACAACTACTTTTTAGTATTAAAATTTTTTTTTTTTTTTTTGAGATGGAGTCATGCTCTGTTGCCCAGGCTGGAGTGCAATGGTGCGATCTCACTGCACTCTTTCCCTCCTGGGTTCAAGCGATTCTCCCGCCTCAGCCTCCCAGTAGCTGGGATTACAGGTGTGTAACACCACACCCAGCTAATTTTTGTATTTTTAGTAGAGCCGAGGTTTCACCATATTGGCCAGGCTGGTCTCGGAACACCTGACCTCCTGATCCACCCACCTCAGCCTCCCAAAGTGCTGGGATTACAGGCGTGAGCCACCACGCCCAGCCTTAAAATTACTTTTATGTTTAGCTTATTTCTCCTAAGGATTTCTTAAGGGGAGAATCCATGATTTTGTCCTCACAGAACAGTTGCCTAGTCATGATTAATCCTAACAGAATAAACATAACTGCCTTCAAGCTTGGGCCATTGCAGACTCCAGGAAATTAGTTATTTGCAACAGCAACCTGCCAAAACAGGCAGACATCTGGCTGCTCTTATCACATTCAGAGTGGAAACTAGGACCTTGTCATTCTTTTGAGAGAGGCATTTTGGGTTTGTATAAAAACTGAATAAAGGAGGTCTACTTACTCTAGGCAAAAGTTGCTAATTGTAGGGGACAGCATCACTACAATAGTGTCAGTGTAGTATGGATGGAAGCCAGACTGTAATAAACTGATGGTAAGAAACTGAGTATGAAAGAACATTATTTCTGGAACTGTTTCAACTAATCCTCTATTTTTGGCTACCTAGGTCCAATGCTCCACTTTTGAGCTGTTATTTAAAGTAGCCCCACAATCTGGGTCTGATTTTCACTTCTAAATGGAAGCCATAGTCACTGTGTCTCAGTTGCAGTTACATGAGATAATGCTGGTCGAGTCGTTCCTAAGCATAATACCAATGTTCCTTACTCATGAGGTCATGTCTGGATAAACGATTCAGGAGTTGAAAATATCCTAAGTAGGCCGGGCACAGTGGCTCACACTTGTAATCCCAGCACTTTGGGAGGTCAAGGTGGGCAATCACCTGAGGTCAGGAGTTCGAGACCAGCCTGACAAATATGATGAAACCCTGTCTCTACTAAAAATACAAATTAGCCAGGCATGTGGCATGTACCTATAATCCCAGCTACTGGGAAGGCTGAGACAGGATAATCACTTGAACCTGGGAGGCGGAGGTTGCGTGAGCTGAGTTTGCACCACTGCACTCCAGCCTGGGATACAAGAGCAAAACTCAAAAAAAAAAAAAAAAAAAAATCCTAAGTCAAAACACACTACTTATGTTCAGTTCACAGTGGGTTTATTGGGACATAGCCCATAATATTCTGAGGACCGTCTGTGAATGGCTTATCACGTACCCACCACCGCAAAGCTGAAAAATCTAAAGTTGAACTATCATAAGTTGTAGACCATCTGTATTTGGCACAAGTAAACACTTCAATCATAGTTATGAGCCTGATTTAGAATGTTGCCTTCTCAGTTTCACAAAAAAGTTTGAAACCTGTGTTTAATTGAACAAGAAAGAGGTTTATCAAGTTCAGCTCTTTATTATCAGTTAAATTTTAGAGAATTTTAAACCTAGCCTAATAGTTTTATGTTTCTTTCTACCCCCATTCATACCCGCCCGTCACATGCATAAAACTGATACCTAAAACATTACCTGAGTCAGTGATCAGCTGGGCACAACTGTCCCAGCTTTTGTACACCGTGAAAAACTAAAAAGACATTATAGGCAATGTTATGTACTATAACTCACATATTCCAAAGGGAAAATGTCAATTCCAAAAGACTTATGAGCAAATGAGGCAACCAGGGCAGACACTAAAGCACTGAGCAAGAGGCTGTCACGATGACTATTTATTTTATATTTGGGGAAACAGCTGTTATTACTCAAAGTCACAGTTACTTACCAAACCCAGAGGTAAACCAGGACCAAGTACAAGTCTTTTGATTCTTAACATTATATTCAATAAATTCACTAGGCATTCTCTAACTGTACTTTTGATGGAATATTGAAATCTTCAAAGGAAAAATTCCATGTTGGAACCAAGCAAAGGGTAGAATTTCACAAACCAGCCCAACCACTCGGGCTTTATTTAGTTCCTACCCTCATCTGCATAGTAAATCACAGGGTTTTTTTCTCCCCACGAATAGGAAGTTAATCATGGCTATTCTCCAAAAAGCTAGGTTTAAATTAACTATAAAGTTAATAAGGCTTTATAGTTAATAAGGCTCCAGTCTATCTAATCTGAATGAATAAACCACCTAAAGGTTTGGGGTAAATCTCAGCACAGAAGAGGCACCAGATAGGCTCCAGGCTGGTCTCTGCCACTGCTGACCAACAGCGACACCAACTCCACAGAATCATTAGATTTTAAATGGCTGTTTTTGTATGTACCAGATAAAACTAGTCCAATTTTATTAAATTTTGGGATATACATTTTTAATTTGCTACTGTAACAAAGGGAATTAGACAATACACTCTGTCATATTGTTCATAAACTTCACAACGAGACTGTAACAGTGCCATGGAAGAGAAGAGTTCCGGTTTTAATCCCACTTTACAGCTAATAACCAGTATTTATGGTTTCTCATCTGTCAGGCACTATTCTAAGCTCTTTTAAAATATTCAGTCTTCACAGTCCTATAGGCCATTATCTCCATTTTACAAAATAAAGATTCAAGTAAATTATCCAAGGTTACAGAGCCACTGCTGCAATCAGGATTTAAATGTTTCTATGCACTGGTCTTAATCACTGCCTCTCAAATCAGATGCAGGCCAGTACCCAGCACCTAGGAGGATGTGTGAATACCTGCTATTCACTCAACCTGACCTTGTCTTTAGTGCTTCTCTGTCAGTCTTAAAATTCCTCCTGTACCCCTGCCTCCATCTGCAGATCTTCAAAGTAAACCTTTCCACTTTTACCATAAGTCCAAATCCTTGTTTCCTCTGAACTGGTTCCAGCCTTTAAAATGCCCTATTCCCCACATGTTAAAAATATAAGGAGCCCTCACTGTGGTACCTGTTAGCCTTTTATGTCATGGTACCCTAATCAAGGCAGGCCAATCACCTCCAACACAGCTGCTCCAACTTGCCTCAGCTTATACTTACTATTCCAAACTGCCTCTGCTGCCACTTGAGCTCACTCTCGCACACCCTTTCCAACTGCATACAGCAGTCTACACCACAAACTCATGTTTGATTTCATACAATCTCGTTGCTTTCTTGTTCTGCCCGCTGGGGGCTTAACCATACTACTTAGTATAAACCCTGCTCCCAGGCCTCCATTAACTTGCACACTCAAGCTGATTACATACATATATTTAACAGTACAGTTTTACACAGAATGCTAAGAGCACTTTTCTTCATATTTTACAGAAGGGCTTGAAACATACGGACTTTCTATTAGTAACCATACGATAGCACATCCAAATCTAATTCCTAAATAGATGATGCATGATAATTTGTTTGGAATTTAAAGGCTTAATGGCAATAATCAGGGGAGGAAAAGTTTATTTTACACAACTGACCGAAAAATAAATTCAAGAAATAGTGAATAGAATTTAATATGGTCTCATGCGCCCTGAAGGAGGGGGTGCCCGATTTGGAGGGGTAATTGCTATGTCCAAGTAATCTCCTATCTGGAACTTCTGTGACTGCAGCGTCATGGAATCATCAGTCCCCTTTCTGCCAGACATGGTGCTGCCAATCTCCTTAACTCTGCAAGAAGGAAAATCAACTGTTAATGGATCAAAATCAATGAAACCCAATATGTACTACAAATGAATATGGGACTGGATTTGCTCCATCATTTTATAACGCCGTTCCAAAATTTAAGTACTTTATTCAGCCAAACCAGGTATTAATATAAACCCATATTCTCCCCACTAAGATTCATTAAAGGGGTTATCTCTATCAGTTAAAATATACTAAAAACAAAGATTACAGGAATTAAAATGAGACGTTACCTACCGATAGCCAGGTCTTTTAACATCTGTAAAAACAATTGCAAAATTGAAGTGAGTGCCCTTCTTTCTAGCTTCTGGGTAGACTTCTTTTACTAAGCTTGTCAGTTCTTTCAAGGTTGCATCCATCCTGGATTTTTTTTTAAAAAAGAAATTTACATTTGCTTCATCAGCAATAATATGCAAAGGATTTTGACGATGAGTTAATTACATATATCTGAGTTGTGACTTACATTAGAAACTGCCTCTTATACTAGTTTAATTTCAAAGCAGCTAAAAATACTATTTGCCTCCTAAAACTCCCAGTACCAGCCTAACTGTTGGGAATTTCAATTAAAGTTATGTTCTTAGTGCCAAATGGGACTTCAGAGAATCCAAATGCTCTCTTCTGTTGCTATGCAACACCTTATGGCCTAGTGATTTACCTAAGGGTAACTAGTCCAAATAAATCCAAATAAGCAAAACAGATGTATTCCATTACTTCTAAGACATGTACTCTTCCACATTTTAGCCATCTTTGAAATCAGACTGTGAAATCTTACAATTAATGTGCTAGGAAAGCATTTTCATACAGCTTTTTGCTGTTTTGTTGTTGTTTTGAGAACGAGTCACGCTCTGTTGCTCAGGCTGGAGATATCGGCTCACTGCAACCTCCACCTTTCAGGTTCAAGTGATTCTCCTGCCTCAGCCTCTCAAGTAGCTGGGATTACAGGTGCCCGCCAACACATCCAGTTGATTTTTGTATTTTTAGTAGAGACGGGGTTTCATCATGTTGGCCAGGCTGGTCTCAAAGTGATCTACTCACCTTGGCCTCCCAAAGATTACAGGCCTCAATGACCTCACCCAGCCAGATGTGTTTCTTCTTTCTTAGACAGGATATTAAGATAAGTTTTACGCCGGGCGCGGTGGCTCACGCCTGTAATCCCAGCACTTTGGGAGGCCGAGGCGGGTGGATCACGAGGTCAAGAGATCGAGACCATCCTGGTCAACATGGTGAAACCCCGTCTCTACTAAAAATACAAAAAATCAGCTGGGCATGGTGGTGCATGCCTGTAATCCCAGCTACTCAGGAGGCTGAGACAGGAGAATTGCCTGAACCCAGGAGGCAGAGGTTGCGGTGAGCTGAGATCGCACCATCGCACTCCAGCCTGGGCAACAAGAGCGAAACTCCGTCTCAAAAAAAAAAAAAAAAAAAAAAAGTCCTACAACCAATGAAATACACAAAATTTTCTTAGGATGAAGCATAGGCTCGTCACAATAAAGTTTCTTACCCTACAAACTGATTTGAATGCAACTTTAATATAGTCCCCTGAGCTAATATGGCACAATCTGAAAAAACACTTTAAAATCTAAGTACCTTAGAAATAATAACCTACTATACATTTTTTTTTGCCAGGTGCGGCAGCTCACACCTGTAATCCCAGCACTTTGGGAGGCCGAGGTGGGCGGATCACCTGAGGTCGGGAGTTCGAGACCAGCCTGATCAACATGAAGAAACGCCGTCTCCACTAAAAATACAAAAAATTAGCTGGGTGCAATGGCACATGCCTGTAATCCCAGCTACCTGGGAGGCTGAGGCAGGAGAATCGTTTGAACCCAGGAGGTAGAGGTTGTGGTGAGCTGAGATCATGCTATTGCACTCCAGCCTGGGCAACGAGCTAAACTCTATCTCAAAAAAGAAAAGAAATAACCTAATATATATTTTTATATTGTTTTCTTACATGACAAACCAGGAAAATGCAGTGGTTTGGAACTTGAAACAACACCGTAGAGTGCTATTAAATGGTACAGGGATACTAGGCCCTAGTGAAGAATGAAACTAAGAATGCACAGCATCAAGAAGGAACACACAACAGTGCATTTACTTTTAGCTTTGTGCTATTTACAAAATGCCACCACACCACACTCAAAGTAAACCAAGGGCTTCAACTATACTCCGAGTAAAAATATCCAGGATGACTACTTCATCTTCGATTTCTACTGCTACAAATCTTTCTCTATATCCCCTAACAGAACTTGACAGACTTCTGAAAACATGCCCCTTCCCCTCATACTCCTACCAAAAATGTCACCCACTTAGCTGCCCAGGTCACAATACCAAGCATCTTCAATTCTTCCCATCTTCATCCTGTTACACAGTCTTACTGTTTCTACCTCCTAAATACAGATCAAACAGGTTTTCTTCCCTCATCCCCACCATCACTGCTTTATTTCAACCTCTCATTATTTAACTCTCAGTATGCTACCTTCAGCCCCTCTCAGTTTTTAAGCTCTGTTTTTGTATAAAATGGTGTCAGGCAGGTGACACCTGTTACTATACTACCTCTAGGGGAGTCCCATTGCGTGGAAGACAACAAAGAACATAATGTCTATCACCAGGAGAAGCAGTCCCAAGATGTAAAGCTTTGCAGTTGTTAGTCACGAAGAATGACATAATCTACTCTGGCACTGGCAGGACAATGCTTTGCTAACACAGAGAATAGACAAGAGTTAAAATCACCTTCAATAGTGTCAGTCCCCCAGGGCTAGCAGGTCACAGCCAACACAGGGAGATGGTCTACATGCACCCCGCATGCTGCAGGCAAAGGACCCCCATTCCCTCCTCACTGGGAACAGATTCAGCAATAGGGTTCCCAGGTGCCATATAACATACATGCTTATGCAAAACAAAGGAGTACACATCGAGCCCAGGGCAGGAAAGGATACTCCCAGAGATCTGCCCAACACAAGCTGTGAGGACTCATTATCTCTTTGCAAGGCAGTATTTCATACTAAAGGCCACTCTATATACCATGAGTGCTGCACATGACTGCCTTCCTTAACTTGATACATAAGAGGGAAAAGCCATATGCAATAATGCAATAAATTAGTTCCCAAATCTCACCAACCAGAAATAACCAGTGATATTAATATTACTGTGGGCAACTTTTTGTTTAATGCAATACACTACTACAAAAAAAATTTCCTTAAGACATCAAGCATATTATACATGCTGAGACTCATACAAAATATAATTCATGCTGTAAGTACCGTACATATTTTATTTTTATTTTTTTTGAGACGGAGTTTCACTCTTGTTACCCAGGCTGGAGTGCAATGGCGTGATCTTGGCTCACTGCAACCTTCGCCTCCTGGGTTCAGGCAATTCTGCCTCAACCTCCTGGGTAGCTGGGATCACAGGCACGCGCCACCATGCCCAGCTAATTTTTTGTATTTTTAGTAGAGACGGGGTTTCACCATGTTGACCAGGATGGTCTTGATCTCTTGACCTCGTGATCCACCCGCCTCGGCCTCCCAAAGTGCTGGGATTACAGGCTTGAGCCACCGCGCCCGGCATGTACATATTTTAATAAAAATTATCTTTTATTTTGGGAAGAGAAAATTCACAGTAAAAGAATCATAAAACTTCACAGATAAAGACACCCATCGTTACCGTTCCTCCATTTTGTGTCTTATTTTACCTTTGTCAGAGTTAATATTCTGTTCTGCAACAGTAATTCCCCTGGTTGTTTTAACTTTGTCCCCAGTGAACTCCAATGTTGGCAAAAACCTGGGGTCAGGCCGGGCAGGGTGGCTCATGCCTGTAATCCCTGCACTTTGGAAGGCCATGGAAGGGGGATCACCTAAGGTCAGGAGTTCAAGACCAGCCTGGCCAACATGGTGAAACCTGTCTCGACTAAGAATTTAAAAAAATAGCTGGGCGTGGTAGCACACACCTGTAGCCTATAATCCCAGCTACTCCAGGAGGGTGCACTCCACTCCAGCCTGGGTGACAGAGTGAGACTCTGTCTCAAAAACAAAATAAAAAAACCCCTGAGGTCACACTGGTTTATCTGACTAGGGGACTTTTTTTTTTTCCCTGATATTCTGCTGTTAATTATTCTTTATCTATTACAGGTTGAGTATCCCTTACCCAAAATGCACAGGACTAGAACTGTTTTGGATGTTTTCAGATTTTAGAATTTTTGCATATACGTAAGATATTTTAGGGTTGCGACCCAAGTTTAAATGAGAAACTCATTTACGTTTCAAACACACCTTATACACATAGCTAGAACATAATTTTATACATTATTTTAAGGTAATTTTGTGCATGAAAGGAAGTTTGTGTCAAGAACTTATGTGTGCAATTTTCCACCAGTGTCATGTCAGCTCTCAAAACATTTCAGGTTCTGCAGCATTTCAGATTATGGACTTGTGATGCTCAATCTATATTCTGATACACAGCATACATTTACGATGATTATATACCAGAAAGAATTTTTCCTTTCTAAAAACATTTTCAATATTGTCTTGGTCATAATGAATTTGGGGGATTTCACACCTTTTATCAGTTCTGACAGTGTGAAACCTACACAAGCTTCCCACCTTCTAAGAGACTGTCCTTCCAGACCAACAATTGGAGTGCTCACCACTAGTCAGAAGCCTGAAGACACAGGTAGGGTTCAGTACTTGTGTCAGCTTGATGAAGCTACAGTCCCTAGATATTCAACCAAACACGAATCTAGGTATTGCTGTGAGATATTTTGTAGATGTCATTAAAGTCTACAACTAGTTGACCTTAAATTCAGGGGTCTGTCCTATATCTTCTGGGTAGGCCCTAAGAGCAGCCTTTCCTTTCCGAGAACCTGCCCTACAGATTTGACAATTAAGTGCCTAGACACCCCTACAATCGTGTAAGCCGATTCTTTGCAATAAATCTCTCTCTCTCTTTTTTTTTTTTTTGAGGCGGAGTCTTGCTCTCTCGCCCAGATTGGAATACAGTGGCATGATTTCGGCTCACTGCAACCTCTGGATCCTGGGGGTTCAAGCAATTCTCCTGCCTCAGCCTCCTGAGTACTTCGAATTATAGGTGCCCACCACCAGGCCCAGCTAATTTTTGTATTTTTAGTAGAGATAGGGTTTCACCATGTTGGACAGGCTGGTCTCAAACTCCTGACCTTGTGATCTGCCCACCTCGGCTCCCAAAGTGCTGGGATTACAGGTGTGGGCCACCATGCCCGGCCGCAATATATCTCTTAACACATCTCTCCGGATTCTGTTTTTCTGGCGGAGCCCTGACTGTTAGTGACCGGATTAATGACTACCCACACACAGGAGATACACACGTTTGGCTTGTTCTCTTAGCTTCGTAGGGCACCTCAAACTTCGGTGAACACAGCCTGCTTCTACTGGGCTCCTCTGGACTTCCACTCCCTTTTCTGTAACTTGTCTTGGGGCTGCCTACTTTAGCCCCACAGTCTACTTCTCCCAATTGAGAATTTCCAATATATGTTAACTAATTTTCCCTGATTACTATTTCTAGGAATGAGGGCAGGCCTTTGTGTTACCCCCACACCAATCATCCAGTCTTTCAGAATCTTTTCTTTGGCCACCATTTGGAGATATAACTTAAGCTTATTCCTTTTTTTTTTTTTTTTTTTTTTGAGACAGTGTTTCGCTCTTGTTACCCAGGCTGGAGTGCAATGGTGCGATCTCAGCTCACCGCAACCTCCGCCTCCCGGGTTCAGGCAATTCTCCTGCCTCAGCCTCCTGAGTAGCTGGGATTACAGGCACGCACCACCATGCCCAGCTAATTTTTTGTAGTTTTTTAGTAGAGACGGGGTTTCACCATGTTGACCAGGATGGTCTCGATCTCTTGACCTCGTGATCCACCCGCCTCGGCCTCCCACAGTGCTGGGATTACAGGCTTGAGCCACTGAGCCCGGCTAAGCTTATTCCTTCTTTGGTTGCTTACAATTTCAGGGTAGTTTAGGACAGGATTTTTGGTAATTTTTTTTCTTGATTCACAGTAAAAGGTCTGTAGAACAATCTTACCCTGCCATCTTAACCCCAAAAATCACACTAATTTATTCATCCGCTTTCCCTGATAAAAGGACTTACTACAGGGAGAAGCAGTACCTTCTTGACTTTATACTCAGGATCTAAGTACAACACCCAGCAAATAGGAACTCTTATTTGTTGGAAGAAACATACACTTTAATTTCTGAAAAGAGATTTTTCATCAAGCCACTATTTAACAGTTCTCCCATATAAGTTAAATCAGCCTTTCTGGAGCATTTACTCTTGAGTGATGCTTAAGTACAAGTATCATACTACTAGGTGAATTTAACAAGCACCTGCAAATAAGACGAGTAGGGCCCCAATCTTCAAGGAATTGAGCTCTAATGTACAGGGCTCACACAGTTTAAAATTATCCATCTTTTGGGGAATGTAAAATAGTGCAGTTGCTGTGAAAAGATTTGGTGGGTGCTCAAAAATTAAACAAAATTAACATATAACTTCCAGTGGCCTGACCATTTGGAGACTGGCAAAAAAAAAAAAAAAAAAAAAAAAAAAAAAAAAAAAAATTATATATAGACACACACACACATCCATCCCAGTAATCCACTCCTAGGTATATATCCAAAAGAACTGAGAGCAGGGAGACAAACACATTTGTATGCCCATGTTCACAGCAGCATTAATCACAACGGTAAAAAAGGTGAAACAACCCAAGTGTCCATCAATAGATGAGTACATATGTGATGCACACATACAATGAAATATTATCAGCCTTAACAAGGAAGGAAATCCTGATGGATGCCACTACAAAAATAAACCCTGAAAACACCATGAAATAAGTGAAATAAGCTAGGCACAACATGACAAGTACTGCAATGAGTCCACTGAAATGAAATATGCAGCATCACTTCAGGTCAAGAGTTCAAGACCAGCCTGGCCAACATGGTAAAACCCCTTCTCTACTGAAAATACAAAAATTAGCCAGGTGTGATGGTGGGCGCCTGTAATCCTAGCTACTCAGGAGGCTGAGGCATGATAATGGCTTGAACTCAGGAGGTTGCAGTGAGCAGAGATCTTGCCACTGCACTCCAGCCTGGGCAAGAGTGAGATTCAAAAAATAAAAATAAAAAAAATGGTTAACATGGCAAATTTTGTAATATATGCATACATACATACTTTTTGAGATGCAGTCTTGCTCTGTTGCCCAGGCTGGAGTGCAGTGGCACAATCTTGGCTCACTGCAACCTTCACTTTCTGGGTTCAAGCAATCCTTCTGCCTCAGTCTCCCATGTAGCTGGGATTACAAGCCTGTACCACCACACATGGCTGATTTTTGCATTTTTAGTAGAGACAGGGTTTCACCATGCTGGTCTCGAACTCCTCAACCCACGTGATCTGCCCACCTCAGTCTCCCAAAGTGCCGAGATTACAGGCGTGAGCCACTGTGCCTGGCTTGTTATATATGTTTTTATCACAATAAAAAATATATTGTAGGCCAGGCGTGGTAGCTCAAGCATGTAACCCCAGCACTTTGGGAGACCAAGGTGCGTGGATCACCTGAAGTCAGGAATTCGAGACCACCTTGGCCAATATGGTGAAACCCCATCTCTCCTAAAAATACAAAAATTAGCCAGGCATGGTGGCGGGTGCCTGTAATCCCAGCTACTCAGGAGGCTGGGGCAAAAGAATCACCTGAACCCACGAAATGGAGGTTGCAGAGAGCCGAGATTGTGCTACTGCACTCCAGCCTGGGCAACAGAGACACTGTCTCAAAAAAAAAAAAAAAAAAAAAAAAAAAGAACATGCCTCCAGGTGTTCTAGGACAGATTATAGCAGAGGGTTTCCACTAAAGCATTTCTAGTTCTCTAAAGTACAAGGAAACAGCCGGGCGCGGTGGCTCAAGCCTGTAATCCCAGCACTTT
>NW_022437054.1:4510027-4577441 GCF_009761245.1 Sapajus apella
ATATATATATATATATATATATATATATATATATGTATATATAAATTGGGCCCTTTGGGATCAGTTATACATATTTATATAAATAAATGTAAATATGTTTATAGACATATTTTTTAGAACACACCTTTTACTTATACTAAAAAGCCATTATACTGTCTATCCAAGGAGTTACATGCAAGGCTAAAAACAAGCTTGCAGTAGTTTGTAGGGAACTACACCCAAGAGAGAAACATTCAGAGACCAGTCTTCACTAACACATACCGAAAGCTTTTCCATTAGGCCTTAGAGAAGAAATAACTCGGGTTTTGGTAGTTTTTCACTTTTGGTGCTTTGGTACCTAAGGCTTAATATTAGGTGGAAATGCTCCTCGAGTTTAACAAATACCACTCCACAACATCACTCTCTCTTACCATGTTGTCCTAGTGCAATTTATTTGACTATGAGTCCCTTTAGGGCGGATACTACAACTTAATTATCTGCCTATCACTTTTGTACCTAGCAGCCGTAACAATGACAGCAATCTTGGGTCTGTCAATTCTTCACCGCCCAAAAGTTGCAACATTCATCACAAAAGCGTTACAATACGGGCAAATCTTTCACCTAACAACAGAAACCTCTAACTTCCTGAAAACTGAGCCCAAAGGCACCAAGTGGAAAAATGAAATTGAAATCAAGGAGAGTAACTACACAGGCAAAGGCAATTAAGTGATATTCCGGGTTCCCGGCACGGGTCCGTGAGCCCGCCCCCGGCCTCCTCACCAAGTGTAGATCTGCAACTCGCTGGACGGTACGTTTCCCCGGGAGAACTCGTCCATTCGGTGGTGGCGGCCGTTATTAGTGGTGAAGACCCGCAGCAGCAGCGGGCATGTCTGAGGGACACAGAAAAGGGAAGGGCAGAAATTAAAGACCCCAGCTGCGAGCCCAGACCTTACTTCCCTTCCTGAGGCGTCGCGGCCTCCGAGCCGCCCCGAGACCAAAAACACCGCCTCCTCCCGCACACAAGCCGCACCTCTGCACCCTGCCGGGCCCACCCCTAACCTCTTCCCGGACCCCAGAGTGGAAGGGATCTTCACCTTCTCGCGGTCGATTGGCTTCTCTGGCTCCTTCTTAATTTCCTCCTGGGTAACGCGCGATTCCACCGCCATCTTCCTCCTACGGCCCGCGAGACGCTCGCCCTGACCTCCGACCCCTGCAGCGAGCATGAACACGAAGTCTCTCGCGAGGAGAAGCTCCACACTTTATATTCGGCCGGGGGCTGGGCGTGGCGTCTCCTGGCGCAGGCGCACTTCGGTGCGCGGCGCGTGAGCCCTGGCGCGCCTGCGTGTTGCGACGTAGGGAAAAGGTGGGTGGTGGCGACCGCGGGGAGACGCTAAAGGAGGCGCCTAAAGTCCGTCGCCGGGCAGTTTGTTGGCGAGGTGTTTTTTTCGCTTAAGTATTCACAGACGAAATAAGCTTAATGTGGCGTTTTCACGCATATTGACGAAAACCTTATTGGACACAAAACGTTCCTTAATTAACAAAATATAGATCTCTTCTTTCTGATAAAAGAACAGGCCAGCGATCCCGGCTCCTGAGGAGAGCCGGAAGAGGCGCCGCCAACATAAGTGGTGATGGAGCGGTCCTTCCAGCCACACACTGTTCGGGGGGAACAGAGACCTGAATACGAATAGCAAACCCAGAACTTGCAGGAAATAACATTCTAGAATATCTTCAGGACCTATGGGTGGGAATATATGATACAAAAAGAATTAACGAGAAGCGATCGATTTGGCTGGATTACGACCAAAAAAAAAAAAATCTAACCATGAAAATACATAACAACTCCATGATGAACCAAAAATGCTAAGTATGTGACTGAACTTACAAGTGAATCATCTTACGACTGAAAAGTGGGAAAAGCCACAATACATCATAAGAGGAAAAGGCCACAGAGTGGTAGAAATTTGTTACACATATGATTGACAAAGGCTAGTATCCAGAATATATAGGAACTAAAAAGACAACCCAATCGAAAAGTTGATAAAATTACTGAATAGGTGCTTTGGCAATGACAAAATCTATAGTCAACAAACAGGTAAGGGTCGCAAGCGCATTAGTTTCAATTGATTGGACTTTAAACCACGTCCACAAGATTGGCAAAAATTAGGAACCTTAGCAGGGCGTGGTGGTTCACGCCTGTAATCCCAGCATTTTGGGACGTAGAGGCAGGCGGATCACTTGACTTCCTGACTCCTGACTTGAGGTCAGGAGTTCAAAACCAGCTTGGCCTACATGATAAGACCCTGTCTCTACTTTAAAATAAATAAATAAATAAATAAATTAGCCAAGTGTGGTGGCAGTTGCCGGTAATCCCAGCTACTTGGAAGGCTAAGGCAGTAGAATTGCCTGAACCCAGGAGGCAGAAGCGGCAGTGAGCAAAGATCGTTCCAGTGCACTCCAGCAGCCTGAGCGACAGAATGAGACTCCATCTCCAAAAAAAGAAAAACACGGCGGGGCATGGTGGCTCACCTCAGTAATCCCAGCACTTTGGGAGTCCAAGACAGGTGGATCACTTTAAGTCAGGAGTTCCAGACCAGCCTAACCAACATGGTTAAGCCTCGTCGCTACTAAAAATACAAAATTAGCCGGCTCGTGGTGTGGCAAGCCTGTGATCTCAGCTACTTGGGAGGCTGAGGCAGGAGAATTGCTTGAACCCAGGAGTCAGGGGCTGCAGTGAGCCAAGATCACGCCATTGTACTCCAGCCTGGGCAACAAGAGCGAAACTCCGTCTCAAATAAAAACTAGGAACTCTGACGGTAACAAGTATTTGTAGACTACTAGGAATTCTTGCATACTGCTGGTGAGAATGTAACCTGGAACACCTGCTTTGGAAAGTAGTACCTACCCTAGAGAAAATCATGCTCATCTCCAGAGACATTACAAGAAAGTTCTTAGCAATATTGTTCATGAGAACAAAAAGCTGGAAACAGCCCAAGTGTCCATCGACAGTAGGACAGTTCAGTGAATTGTGGTGTACTATACAGCAACACAACTACCAATCAACAATGGGATACTAAAAAGCAACACAAGTTTACAAACTACAGTCGTATGAAACAATGTGAATCTCACAAACATGATGGTAAATATAAGAAACAAAGACAAAAATGTATATATTGGGTGAATTCGTTTTCATAACATTCAGAAGTAGGCAATACTAAAATATATTGTTCAGGAGAATTCCCAGATGACAAAAATTATAAAGAAAATGGAGAAGTAATTATAATTACCGGAAAAGTTTGAGTAGTAGTGACCTCTGAGTATACAAGGGGATTGTGATAAGGGAGGAGCCAATGGAATGCTTCTAGTGGTGTTGGCAACATTGCATTTTTTTAAACCTAGGTGTTGGTTACATAGCTGTTTGAATTAAAATTAAAGAGTACATTTGGCCAGGAATGGTGGCTCATGCCTGTAATCCCAGCACTTTGAGAGGCTGAGGAAGGTGGATCACGAGGTCAGGAGTTCAAGACCAGCCTGGCCTGCATGGTGAAACCCCGTCTCTACTAAAAATGCAAAAAATTAGCTGAGCGTGGTGGCACGCACCTGCAGTCCCAGCCACTTGGGAGGCTGAGGCAGCAGAATTGCTTGAACCCGGCAGGCGGAAGTTGCAATGAGCCAAGATAACGCTGCTGCACTCAAGCCTGGGTGACACACCGAGACCATCACCCCTCGCCAAAAAATAAATAAATAAATAAATAAATAAATAAATAAAATAAAGAGTACATTGATGTTATTATTGAGATGGTCTTGCTCTGTCACCCAGGTTGGAGTCCAGTGACACAATCATAACTCACTGTAGCCTCGACATCCCAGCTCCAGCGATTCTCCCATCTCAGCCTCCTGGGTAGCTGGGACCACATAGCTGGGAACACAGGTGCAAGCCACCATGCCGGGCTAATTTTTTTTTTGTAGAGACAGGGTTTTGCGATTTTGGCCAGACCACTCTCGAACTCTTGACCTCAATCTATCCACCCACCTCAGCCTCTCAAAGTGCTGGAATTACAGGCAAGAGCTACTGTGCCTGGCCCCATTTATTTTATTTTTAGTGCACCCTTCTGTATTAATGCTATACATTGCTATTTTAAAAATACGTAATTCAATAGAAAAATGGGCAAAAGACATGGATGGGCTGGGCGCAATGGTTCATGCCTGTGATCTCAGCACTTTGGGAGGCATAGGTGGGTGGATAGCTTGGGCTCAGGAGTTCGAGACCAGCCTGGCCAGCATATCAAAACCCTGTCTCTACTAAAAATGCAAAAATTATCTGATCGTGGTGGCGGGTGCCTGTAATCCCAGCTACTCTGAAGGCTGAGGCAGGAGAATCATTTGAACCCAGAAAGCAGACGTTGCAGTGAGCCGAAATTGCGCCACTGCACTCCAGTCTAAGCAACGGAGCAATACTCCGTCTAAAAAAAAAAAAAAAAAAAAAGGACAGGCATTTCATAGATGATTAAATAAAGGTAAACATATGAAAAGATACCTGACCTCATGAATAGTCATAGAAATGCAAAGTTAAACACAGTGGGATAACACTTCGCTCAACTAGATTGACCAAAATGTGAAAGTGTGACAAGTAAGTGCTCACAAGGATACAGAGAAAAGTAATTTGTATAGATTGCTCTCATCTACTTTAGAAAACTGATTGACATCACCGAAAAAGATTAGATATGTGTACACCTTAAGACTCAGGTATTCTATTCCTTGTGTGTAGCTCACAAAAACTGTTGGCCATGAGCACAAGACAGAATTTTAAATAATGTAACGTGTTTATTCATAATAACCAGAAACAATTGAACTATCTACCTAGAGTATATCCATAAAATGGAATACTATAAATACTTGAAAGCAAATAAATGAATCAGTACTCTTTCTTAAAAAATAAAAGCAAATCACAGAACCCATATGATAGGATTCAATTTATGCAATTTACTCAATTTGGGAGGAAAATAGGAGCCCCCTCACCTAAAAATACTGTTTAGGGAAAAAAACATGAGTGATAAAACTATAAAGAGAAGCAGGGGGGACATCAACACTAAATGCAGTGTAGTGTTACCTCTGAGGATAAGCTTGGGTAATGCAATATATGAAGGGCATCCAGAGCTTCTAAGATATTGGTAATGTACTCTTTCTCACTAGGAGGAATGTGTTTTTCATTCTCTACACTATAGCTATACATGTTAGAAACTCTTTTGTATGTGTGATTTAGAATACAGTCTTAAAATTTTATTTATTTATTTATATACTTTTGAGACAGGGCCTGGCTATGCTGCCCAGGCTGAAATTCATTGGCACAATCTCAATCTCAGCTCACTGCAGCCTCCACCTCCTGGACTCAAGTGATGCTCCCACCTCATCTTGCCTTGTAGCTGGGACCACAGGCCGTACCACCACACCCAGCTAAGTTTTTGTATTTTTTGTAGAAACGGGGTTTGCCACATTGTCCGATTGGTCTCGAACTCCTGGGTTCAAGCAATCCACCCGCCTTGGCCTCCGAAAGTGCTGGGATTACAGGCATGAGTAACCGCACCCGGCCATAAAAGATTTATTTGTCATTGTGCCTAGAATGGGCATGCATGCAGAATTGCATGCGGGCAATGTTTGTTTTTTTCAAAAAGATATTTAAATTTTCTCCTCAGTTCTATGATTCTAGTAATATAGCTTTTTAAAAATTTTTATTTTTCTGCTGGGGCGCAGTGCCTCACACCTGTAATACCAGCACTTTGGGAGGCTGAGGTGGGTGGATCATGAGGTCAAGAGATCAAGACCATCCTGGTCACATGGTGAAACCCCATCTCTACTAAAAATACAAAAATTAGCTGGGTGTGGTGGTGCACACCTGTAGTCCCAGCTACTCGGGAGGCTGAAGCAGGAGAATTGTTTGAACATGGGAGGCAGAGGTTGCAGTGAGCCAAGATCGCACCACTGCACTCCAGCCTGGCAACACAGTGAGACTCTCTCAAAAAAAAAATTATTTTTCTGAATAAAGAAGAATTCTATGATGATTCTAGTATTGTATCTTTTTCAAAACCTCCATAATATAAAAATGCAGACACATGAGGCACTCTAATCAATCCATCAAAGGGAAAACATTGAAACTATGAAAATGAGGAACTTCACAACCTTTTATTGGTAATATTAGGGAGGTTTCACTTCTTAATATAAACTCTCATTTTGGGACCTTTCCAAATAACCAGCTGTCATCAAAATGAAACTTTCCAACACCTTAAGGTAGTAGAAGTGCAGCTATATTTTAGAATACTTGGAATACTTTTTCAGTAGCCCTCATTTTACCTACATTGCCTTGTAAGATCAGCTCTGAATTGGTTCTGGAATTGTAATATTAAGGGTATGCATCTTCTTTTTTTTTTTTTTAGAATTTACATGGGCAAGTATTACACTTCTAAGTGATATACCCAAGGGAATTGAAAGCAGGGACTCAAGATATTTGCACACCAGGGTTTATAGCAGCATTATTCACAATAGCCAAAGGGTAGAAACAGTCTGAATGTCCATCAACAGATAAAAAGATATACATACAATGGAATAAAGTTCTGATGCATGTTACAACATGGATGAACCTTGAAAACAGTATGCTAAGAGAAATAAGCCAGGCAGAAAAGAACAAACATTGTGTGATTTCACTTATATGAGACACATGGAATGAATAGGCAAATTCATAGGCAGAAAGTAGGATAGAGGCTGCCAGGGGCTGGTGGGGACGCGAGGAGTGGGAAGTTATTGCTTAATGGGTACAGCGTTTCTGTTTGAAATGACGAAAAAATTCTGGATATGGATGGTGAGGATGGTTGCACAACATTGTGAACATACTTAAAGTCACCGAATTGTACACTGAATGTTACATAAATTTTATCACAATTTTTAAAATTAAAAAAAGGGGGCCGGGCGCGGTGGCTCAAGCCTGTAATCCCAGCACTTTGGGAGGCCGAGGCGGGTGGATCACGAGGTCAAGAGATCGAGACCATCCTGGTCAACATGGTGAAACCCCGTCTCTACTAAAAATACAAAAATTAGCTGGGCATGGTGGCGTGTGCCTGTAATCCCAGCTACTCAGGAGGCTGAGGCAGGAGAATTGCCTGAACCCAGGAGGCGGAGGTTGCGGTGAGCCGAGATCGCGCCATTGCACTCCAGCCTGGGTAACGTGAGTGAAACTCCGTCTCAAAAAAAAGGAAACAATGAATTAAAATTAAAAAAAGGGAACATATGATATAAAAAATAAGTCATCAGACTCTCTCCACTCTTCTTTTTCATTTTTTTTTTTTTTTTTGAGACAGAGTCTTACTCTGTCACCCAGGCTGGAGTGCAGTGGCGCGATCTCAGCTCACTGCAACCTCCACCCCCAGGTTCAAGCTACTCTTCTGCCTCAGCCTCCCAAGTAGCTGGGACTACAGGTGCCCACCATCATGCCCGACTAATTTTTATATATTTTTAATAGAAATGGGGTTTCACTATATTGGCCAAGCTGGCCTCGATTGGCTTCCCAAAGTGCTGGGATTGCAGGCGTGAACCACGGGGCCTGGTCTCCACTCTTCTTTTTCTGTTCCCTCTCTTTTATGTGTCCCAGCATTATGAATCTAGGAAAAGGCAGATTCTCACAATTAAGAAAAATCAGAAAGATGTAATGTGGAGTTCTACAGAATATGCCTTAGCCAATCACTGCAACTCAATGGCATTCTCTATTAAGATGAAGAAGAATGACCTTCTAATGGCAGGGAAATAAGTGAACACTATACAAAATGTGTTTCTGGAGAAGATTTAATGCAATGTATTATTCAGAGTTTTCCGGTTCTTTGTCAAAGTTGTAGATTATAAATTTGAATCTCTAGGGGATTATTAATGCTTTGCAAATTCTTCATGTGACACTCTTTCCTTCAGGTGCATCTGTAGGAGACAAGAGGTACAGACAGCATTTATAAGCACAATATTTACTGGGCCCTGTTTCACAAAGGGGTATATGTGAACAGTCTCAGCAAAGCATCTGCTTGTTACCAAGAGTAAAGGCTGGGTGCGAAGGCTCACACCTGTAATCCCAGCACTTTGGGAGGCTGAGGCAGGAGGATAGCTTTAGTCCAGGAGTTCAAGACCAGCCTGGGCAACATATCAAGACCCTCGTCTCTTAAAAAAAATTAGCAGGGCGTGGTGGCATGTGCCTGTAGTTCCAGGTACTCAGGAAGCTGAGGTGGCCTACACAACAGAGTGAGATCCTGTCTCAAAAACAGAGTTGAAAAAATATATAAATTTCCACAACAATCCTAGAAGAATTAAGCTTACAGGCAGTACAATTATTACTTAGAAGATACATTACTTTTTTTTTTTTTCTTTGAGAAAGAATCTCAGTCTGTTGCCCAAGCCAGAGTGCAAGGGCCCTATCTCGGCTCACTGCAACCTCTGCCTCCCAGGTTCAAGTGATTCTTCCACCTCAGCCTCCCAAGTTACTGGGATTACAGGTGGGTGCTACCGTGCCCAGCTAATTTTTGTATTTTTTAGTAGAGATGGGATTTCATAATGTTGGCCAGGCTGGTCTCAAACTCCTGACCTCAGGTGATTCACCAGTCTCAGCCTCCCAAACTGCTGGGATTACATAAGCCACTGTGCCTGGCTGTTTTTTTTTTTTTTTTTAAGAGACAGAGTCTCACTGTTGCCCAGGCTGGAGGGCAGTGGCATGATCATAGCTTATTGCAACCTCCAACTCCTGGGCTCAAGGAATCGTCCCTCCTCAGCTTCCTGAGTAGCTTGTACTACAGGCTTGCACCACCATGCCCAGCTCATTTTTTAATATTTTGTGGAGATGGAGTCTTGATATGTTGCCCAGGCAGGTCTTGAACTCCTGGCCTCAAGTGATTCTCCTGCCTCAGCCTCCCAAAGTGCTCGGGTTACAAGCATGAGCCGCCAAGCCCAGCTGGTTGCTTTCTGCTATCCTAAGAACTCTGTATTTTTACAAATGAACTCAAGTGCCTGTTTGGCATCAGCATTACAGGCAATGCTGCCATGAACCAGTCCCAGTCCTCCTAACTGGTCTTGTTGTGTCACCCCTATTGGTATTCTTTACCCTGTAGCCAGAGGGATAGTGTTTTAAAAGTCCTAATCCCTTGGTGAAAAACCTTCAAAGTATCCATTGCACTTTGGAATAAAAGCTAACTTCCATACTAAGGTACTGATGAGTCCTCCGCCCTCCTCTCCTGCCACCCTCCTAATTCACTGTTCTGCAGCCATGTGGGCCTTCCCTACCAGCCCAGGACGTTCACACTTACTGCTTCCTCTCTCTACATGAGACAGTCTTCCCTCACACCCTTGTCCCATCCTCAGTCCTCATTCACTTTGTTATCAAAGTAATCTCAGAGAGGCCTTCTCAGCTTCTGTAATGCAGCGTTCTCTCTCCCTTCCTCCTCCATCAGCAATTGCCTGTTTATTTCTCATAGCATCTTTTTTTTTTTTTTTTTGAGACTGAGTCGCGCCCAGCCTGGAGTGCAATGGCGCGATCTCGGCTCACTGCAAACCCCACCTCCCTGATTCAGACGATTCTGCTGCCTCAGCCTCCTGAGTAGCTGGGATTACAGGTGCCTGCCACCACACCCAGCTAATTTTTGTACTTTTAGTAGAGATGGGATTTTACCACGTTGGTTGGCCAGCCTGGTCTCGAACTCCTGACCTCGTGATCCACCTGCCTTGGCCTCCCAAAGTGCTGGGATTGCAGGTGTGAGCCACTGCACCCAGCCTGTCATCCTGTCTTTATAGAATGTAAACTCCATGAGGGCAGAGATTCTGTCTTACCTCTGCATCCTCAGCTCCTAGCGCAGTCCACAGAGCCTAGCACATAGCTAGTGCTCAGTTGATGTCTATTGAATTATATCAGTGAATAGTTGGATAAATTACCAGGCTGCTCCCACCAATTAGACCCTGAGGCGTAGGATTTGGAAACCCACTTACTTTTTTTTTTTTTTTTTTTTTTTTTAGACTGAATCTCACTCTGTTGCCCAGGCTGGAATGCAGTGAAGCAATCTCGGCTCACTGCAACCTCCGCCTTCCGGGTTCAAGCGATTCTCCTGCCTCAGCCTCCTGGGTAGTTAGGACTACAGGCACACACCACCATACCCGGCTAACTTTTGTATTTTTAATAGAGACGAGGTTTCACCATATTGGCCACGCTTCACCATATTGTCCAGGCTGGTCTCAAACTCCTGACCTTGTGATCCTCCTGCCTCAGCCTCTCAAGGTGCTGGGATTACAGGCGTGAGCCACCGCACCCAGCTGGAGAATGGTTTTCAAACAGACATCTACTTCCTCAAGAGTCTGCAACATGGTGTCAGAGGCAAGCTATAGACGCATTCCAAAGTGCTGGGGTTACATGAATGAGCCGCCGCTCCAAATAAATGTATGCTTGGTATTAAAGTATGTGTTAAATGGTTAAAGACACTTCAGGGCCTGCTGCAGTGGCTCACACATGTAATCCCAGCACTTTGAGAGGTCAAAGTGGTCAGATCATTTGAGGTCAGGAGTTCAAGACCAGCCTGGTCAACATGGTGAGACCCCATCTCTACAAAAAATACAAAAAAGTAGCCAGGAGTGGTGGTGCATGTCTATAGTCCTCATTCCTTGGGAGGCTTAGGTGGGAGGATCACTTAAGTCCAGGAGACTGAAGCTGCCATGAGCCAAGGTTGCACCACTGCCCTCCAGCTAGGGTGATGAGATGGGATCCTGGCAAAAAAAAAGAAAGAAAGAAAGAAAAGAAAAACTACAGATAGACCAGTATCTCTCATGAACACAGATGCAAAATCCTCAACAAATATAAGCAAATTGAACCCAACAAAGTTGCAGAAAAAAAACCATAACTGGCCGGGCGCAGTGGCTCATGCCTGTAATCCCGGCACTTCGGGAGGCTGAGGCCAGTGGATCACGAGATCAAGAGATTGAGACTATCCTGGCCAACATAGTGAAACCCCGTCTCTACTAAAAAGTACAAAAAATTAGCTGGGCGTGGTGGTGTGTGCCCGTAGACCCAGCTATTCGAGAGGCTGAGGCAGGAGAATTGCTTGAAACTGGAAAACAGAAGTTACGGTAAGCTGGGATTGCGCCACTGCACTCCAGCCTGGCAATAGAGCGAGACTCTGTCTAAAAAAAAAAAAAAAAAATAGAAAATAAAAAATAAAAAAACAACCAAGTGGGATTTATCCCAGGTATGCAAGGCTGGCTTCATATTTAAAAATCGGTTAATGTGATGTGATCCATCATATCAACAAGCTAAAGAAGAAAAATCATATGATCATATCAATAATGCAAAAAAAAAGCATTTGACAAAATCAAACACACATTCATGATAAAAAGTGTCAGCAAACTAGAAATAAAGAGGAACTTGCTCCATTAGATAAAGAATATCTACAAAAAACCTACAGCTAACATCATTCTTACTGGTGAGAAATTAGTCCTCCCCCTAAGATCAGTGTGAGGGGTGCACTGCAACATATTCAAACTTATGTTCGTGGCATTTGAGGTTGGGTCGTGGAAAATACTGAGGGTACTGTGTGTATGTTATTTGTGCATGGGAATGAAACTCCTTGACCCTGAAAACAGGACATGGAGTGGAGTGTGTGGTGTGATGAGGAATGCTGAAAATAGCCTCCTGAGAATCTAGTTTGAGTGTGTGCAAGGTCACAGGTGCCTCAGTAACCACCTCAAATGGCCATCTAGTGGGTGTTTGTGGTTAATACAAGCCCTTTCAGTAAGTGGTGGATGGATGCTGGGGTGAACTCTCTCAGAAGAGCTACCCCCTAGCCCCACTCAGCTGGAATTGTCTGAGTACTTCGTTCTCAGCATTCACTGCAAGCTGTAAGCTCTGCAGTCAGGAACAAGAAAAGGATGTCCCCTCTCACTACTGCTTTCAGTATTGTACTAGAAGTCCGAGCTAATGAATGAAGACAAGAAAAGAAAATTAAAAGTAGACAGATTGGGAAGGAAGAAATAAAACTGTCGTACCGGCCAGGCATGGTGGCTTATGCCTGTAATCCCAGCACTTTGGGAGGCAAAGACAGGCAGATTGCTTGAGCCCAGTAGTTTCAGATTAGTCTGGGCAACATGGCAAAACCCTGTCTCTATTTATATAAAATAGTTTTTTTTTTTTTAAACAGAACTGTTGTAGTTTGCAGATGACATGATTATTTGTGCAGATCAATAAAAAGCATTGACAACACCAAACGCTGGTGAGGATGTGGAACAACAGGAAATCTCATTCATTACTGGTGGAAATGCAAAATGGTACAGCCACTTTGAAAGATAGTTTGGCAGTTTCTTACAGAGCTAAACATACTATTATCATGCAATTCAGCAATCATGCTCCTTGGTATTTACCATGGAAACTCATGCCTGTAATCCCAACACTTTGGGAGGCTGAGCCAGGAGGATTGCTTGAGCCCAGGAGTTCAAGATCAGCCAGGACGACATAGTAAGATCCTGTCTCTACAAGAAAATTTAAAATTAGCTGGGTGTGGTAGAGTGCACCTGTGGTCCCAGCCATTTGGGAAGCTAAGGTAGGGGGACCACTTGAGCCCAGGAGGTCAAGGCTGCAGCGGGCTATGATTGTATCACTGCACTCCAGCCTATGTGACAGAACAAGACCCTGTCTAAAGAAAAAAAGAGAGAGAGAGAGAAAGAGAAAGAAACACACAAGTCTCTGAAGTGATGCCAAATGAGAAGAGACAGCCTGGAGAACTGGGAGGTGGGGCTTGCAGGCAGAAGGTGAGCTCTAGGAAGGAGCTGAGATGGCCCAGGCTGCATGCAGTAAGAAGGAAAGAAAGCCAGACCAGGGGCTGGAACAGGGAGGACAAGGGACACAAAAGCCAGAGATGTGGGCAGGGACCAGGTCGCCTGTCCAAGGCCATGACAGGAGTTTGAATTTTATTTTCTCTTTTTTGAGACGGAGTTTCGCTCTTGTTGTGCAGGCTGGAGTACAATGGCTTGATCTCTGCTCACTGCAACCTCCGCCTCCTGGATGCAAGCAATTCTCTTGCCTCAGCCTTCCAAGTAGCTGGGATTACAGGCATGTGCCACCATGCCCAGCTAATTTGGTATTTTTAGTAGAGATGGGGTTTCTCCAGGATGGTCAGGTTGGTCTCGAACTCCCAACCTCAGGTGATCCACCCACCTCGGCCTCCCAGAGTGCTGGGATTACAGGCATGAGCCACTGCGCCAGGCCTGAATTTTGTTTTTATTAGAATAGGAGTCATGGTGGTTGGGATTCTTATTGCAAACACGGGAGGACTCTGGCCAATTTAAGAAAAGTGGACCAAAAAGAGGCTGAACAGCTCACAGAACCACCACGAAGGCTGATTAATTAGGTTTAGAAAAACACACAACCTCTCTGTAAGGCTGGGCAGTCAGCTAAACAGGCAAGATTGCCTCCGAGAGCTAGTGCTAGTGCAAAGGACGTGCCCCCGCCAGAGTGACTAAACTGGCCAGGCTGGTCTTGAACTCCTGGGCTCAAGCGACCCTCCTGCCTTGGCTTCCCAAACTGCTGGGATTACAGGTGTGAGCCAACTGTGCGGGGCTTCACTCACATTCCTGATGGCCAGATTCAAGTTCTGAAGAGTATTTATTTTAATCAACTTTTTTGAAAACAAGTCCTGAGCAAGGAAATGGGAGAAAAAGCAAATGAGCTGGGCGTAGTGGCTCATGCCTATAATCCCATTACTTTGGGAGGCTGAGGCAGGCGGATCATCTGAGGTCAGGAGTTCAAGACCAACCTGGCCAACATGAAGAAACCCCATCTCTACTAAAAATATAAAAATTAGTTGGCATGGTGGCGGGCGCCTGTAATTCCTGCGACTCGGGAGGCTGAGGCATGAGGATGGCTTGAACCAGGGAGGCAGAGGTTGCAGTGAGCAGAGATCGTGCCACTGCACTCCAGCCTGGGTGACAGAGGGAGACGCTGTCTCAAAAACAAACAAACAACAACAAAAAAAAGCAAATGACTAGGCATGTATTGTATGTGGAAGAGATTTCAAAATGGCAAGCCAGGAGAGAAGACGGTAATTCTAGTGCGCACACAGTTTCACTTGGGGGAAAGTCACAAAAGTAAGCCACAAACCCAGGCTGTGAAAGGAGCCAAGGTGGTTGCTACAGGCCAGGCGAAAACTTTAAACTCCACAAGTAGTGGAGTAGCAACATGAAAACAGTTGAGGTGTCGGTGTTATTTAACCCCTAAACGAAAGCTTTTCAATCCTGGTTGCAGCTTAGAAGCACTTGGGAATCTTAAAACAACAACAAGCAATGGAAACCAGCATCTCCAGGGAAAGCCCAGGGCCCCAGATGCTTCAAGGGCTCCCTGGGGGTGGCAATCACTCCCAAAGCTTTGTGCTCACTGACTTGGGAAGATGACAGCTTTGAAATTCAAGCAGCCAGGCAGTTTCCGTGAAAGGCCTGCCAATGCTTTGAACATCTCTTCATTATTTACAGTTCTGAGTTCAAAGAATTTTTAAGATTTAAAAATTACCAGATCCAATTTGTGCCTGATCTATTCTGGTGGGTAGTATCACAGGCCTTTATTTTGTTGTTGTTGTTGTTGTTTTACAAATTCACATTTTAATTGCCTGCTTATTTATTTATTTATTTATTTGAGACAGAGTTTTGCTCTTGTGCCCAGGCTGGAGTGGGGTGCCTCCATGTCGGCTCGCTGCAACCTCCGCCTCCCAGGTTCAAGTGATTCTCCTGACTCAGCCTCCCAAGTAGCTGGGACTACAGCCACGTGCCACCATGCCCAGCTAATTTTTGTATTTTTAGTAGAGATGGGCTCTTACCATGTTGGCCAAGCTGGTCTGGAACTCCTGACCTCAAGTGATCTACCCGCCTTAGCCTCCCAAAGTGCTGGGATTACAGGTGTGAGCCACTGCGCCCAGCCTGTCTTTCTTTATAAAGAAAAAAATAATTAAGCCTTGAGAATTTGTTTTATATACATGTATATTTGTAACCATAATCTTTATGCTTTTAGTAACATCTAGTTTGTAACTCAGCTTAATTTTTTTTCTGCTAAGGTATGAGGGTAGGGCATGTAACTGTAAATTTATAATTTATACTGAGGATATGAGTTGGCATGGTAGGGCCACTGGGACCCTACAGTGGACTACTTGTCATTCTTTAGGACAAAAGGAATGATAACAGCCAGCACTTCCTGCCTTGTACTCACACACTGGAGTGCGCTGGAGTGCACTGAGGAGGCAGGGCTGTCTCAGATGCCCCAACCTGCTCCTAACTTCGCAAGCTGCCACTCTGGGTAGTGCCAACGCAAGGGGAGCAGACACAGGCTCAGCTGCTCAGTGAGTTCCGTGGGCTTTGCAACCATTGGAAACTCCAGAAACCATAGCTTCACAGCTTGGAGGAAAGAAAAGTTTTGGTAAGCAGCGTACTTAAGGGTGGTCCCAGAAAGCTCACCCGCAGAGAGCACATCTTAGTAGGTCTGGGATGGGGCACAGTTGCCCTGTGGACCAGGCCCTGAGAAACAGCATCCTGTGGTGGGGTGGGGCAGGGAGAGTTAGGAGAGTCACAGGAAGACTGTAATGAAGAGAGCCGACTTCCTGATTAGAAAGATGGTTTTTAACGGAGTGCGCTAGACATTACGGAGCTTTCTCTCCCTTTTTTTATCTTCAACCACCGTTTATCTCCACTGCCTTTCTCAGAATCCTAAAACTGTATTTCCTAGACCCCCTTGCCTCTGGGTTTCTAGGATTGACATTCTGCCAAGGACAAGTATTCCTGCATTATTTGAAATACAAAGGGATGCAGGGGCTTCGAGCAGTGGACATGAGGGGACCTAAGCACACCTGAGGCCTTGCAGCCACCTCTAGGCACCCCCTGTGAGGCTGCCCCTCCCGCTACTGGGCGTTCGGACATCCTGGAGGTTTCTGACCAGTGATTAGGGGCAGCAATTTCCTGGGTCCCTGTCCAACAGCTGCCGTGATGAAACTGGAAACTAATACCTTACTTTCCTGGATTGTTTTCATCTTTCTTCATGCTACTTCGACAAATTTTCCTGGACTTTTTTTTTTTTTTTTTGAGATGGCATTTCACTCTTGTTGCCCAGGCTGGAGTGCAATGGCGTGATCTCGACTCACTGCAACCTCCGTCTCCTGGGTTCAAACAATTCTCCTGCCTCAGCCTCCCAAGTGGCTGGGATTACAGGCGTGTGCCACCACACCTGGCTAATTTTTTGTACTTTTAGTAGGGACGGGGTTTCACCATATTAGCCAGCATGGTCTTGATCTCCTGACCTTGTGATCTGCTCATCCCAGTGTCCCAAAGGGCTGCGATTACAGGTGTGAGCCACCACGTCCAGCCCTACCTCCCTGAGTTTTGGTTCCTTTAGACCTTCCAACAGTTTTTACAGGATCTGATTCCACAATTTAAATCCCTTTCTGCTTAAAATATCTGTAATGGTTTCTGTTTTTCCAACTGAACACTGACGAAATGTTTAGTGGGAGAAGTGGCCCCAGGAAACAACCCTTAAATGTGGGTGTCTCAGTCTGTTCAGGCTGCTGCAGCAAAACAGCTTAGACTGCGTAATTTATACACAACAGAATGTCTTGCTCACATTCTGGAGGTGGGGAAGTCCAGGATCAAGGGGCCAGGTATTCAGTGTCTGGTGAGAACCCCTTTTTCATAGGTGGCACCTTCTATGTGTCCTCACATGGCAGAAGGGCAGAAAAGGGCAAACAACAGCCAGCGTGGTGGCAGGCACTTAGAGTCCCAGCTACTCAGCAGGCTGAAGCAGGAGAGTTGCTTCAACCTGGGAGGCAGAGGCTGCAGTGAGCTGAGATCATGCCACTGCACTCCAGCCTGGGTGACAGAAAGAGACACCATCTCAAAAAATAAAAATAAAAAAAGAAATGAAAAGAAATAAGGACACTAATCTCACTTACGAGGGGTGCCACCCTCATGACCTGATCATTTACCAGTGATCCCAACTCTCAATACCAACACAATGGGGACAATTCAATGTAGGAATCTGGGCAGGGGGCACACACACTGAGGCCAGAGCAGTGGGGTTCTGGGGCTGGCTGGCTGAGGTGGTTGGGTCTGAAGACAGTGATAAGCTCCTCTTGGTAAAAATGAGATCCTGGGGGTGCACAGCATGCAGTGACCTCAATTATTATCTGTGGTGCCAGGAATAAAGGTAATGCTTTGTGAATACAGGTGGCCACTGGGAGTGACACCGTGGTGGGAATGGTGCCTACTGGGATTGGGGAGGGAGCCTCAGCCTCCCAAAGTGCTGAGATTACAGGCGTGAGCCACCCTGCCGGGCCAATTTTTTTTTAAATATAGGAAAATATTTATAATATAGCCCATAAAATATTTTCCATAATATAAGAAAATGAATAGGAAAAACTGGAGACATAGTCTTTTTTTTGAGATATAGTGTAAGAATAATATTTATAACATAGTGACAAAAGGGCTAATATCTTTAATATGTAAAAAATTCATTAGAAACTCCAGCTCCAATGGAAAAAGAATACAAAAATTATTGAATTCATCCACTTGATAAATATTCATTGAATACTTCCTGTGTTTGAGGCTCTGTTTAGACTCTATGAATGTTAAGTAAACAAACAAGAAAAAAACTCCTGGTGAAGTTTATAGTCCGATGCAGAAGACAGACAATAAAAAGAAGAAAATAAATAAGTGAATAACAGATTCTGTTACAAAGTGGCCAGGCATGGTGGCTCGCACCTGTAATCCCAGCATTTTGGGAGGCTGAGGTGGGCAGATCACCTGAAGTCAGGAGTTTAAGACCAGCCTGGCCAACATGCTGAAACTCAATCTCTACTAAAAATTCAAAAACTAGCTGGTGTGGTGGCACATGCCTGTAATCCCACCTATTTGGGAGGCTGAGGCATGAGAATCACTTGAATCTGGGAGGCAGAGGTTACAGTGAGCCAAGATCACACCACTGCACTCCACCCTGGGCAACAGAATGAGACTCTGTCTCAAAAAAAAAAAAAAAAAGATTATGTTACAAAGTGATCATTGTGGAAAAGGTAAAGCAGGATAAGGGGCTTGGAGTGTTTGGGTAGGCATGGATGTTCCATTTTTTTTTTTTGAGATGGAGTCTAGCTCTTGTTACCCAGGCAGGAGTGCCGTGGCGCGATCTTGGCTCACTGCAACCTCTGCCTCCTGGGTTCAAGCAATTCTCCTGTCTCAGGCTTCCAAGTAGCTGGAACTACAGGCTCGTGCCATCACACCTGGCTAATTTTTTGTATTTTTAGTAAAGACAGGTTTCACCGTGTTAGCCAGGTTGGTTTTGAACTCCTGACCTAGTGATCCACCTGCCTTGGCCTCCAAATTACTAGGATTATAGGCATGAGCCACTGCACCCGGCCAGCACAACAAAACACTTTAAGTTGAAAAACCCAAAGGCTCACCTGTCAGGGTCAGGTTAAATAAACTATGGCCCATTCACAAAAAGGAATATAATGCAGCAGCAAAAAAGAATGAAGATGCTACCATTGTCCAGGATGTACTCTTAAATGAACAAAAGCAAGGTGCTGAGTATTGCAGACAGACCACTACATTTTATTCTAAAACGGGGAGGTAGAGGAGTAAGTAAGCACATTTGCATTGTTTTGTGAATGAACATAGGAAAGACCCATGAGGAATTAACAAAAGTAGCTAGCTATAGAGACTTTATACCTTGTTTTATGTTTATATGGATATATACATATATAATTATTTATTAATATTTATGGATATTTTACAAACCTGTATTTATTATTAAAACATTATTATTAATAAAAATATTTTATTTAGTATTAATAAAATAATTTAGTAATGTTAATCATGTAATATATTAATATATGAACAAAATATGAAAATACATTTAATTATATTTTAAAATACTTTTTTTTTGAGACGGAGTCTTACTCTGTCACCTACACTGGAGTGCAGTGTTACAGTCTCAGCTCACTGCAACCTCCGCCTCCTGGGTTCAAGGGATTCTCCTGCCTCGGCCCCCTGAGTAGCTGGGATTACAGGCACACACCACCATGCCTGGCTAATTTTTGTATTTTTAGTAGAGGCGGGGTTTTGCCATGTTGGCCAGGCTGGTCTCGAACGCCTGACCTCAGGTGATCTGCCTGTCTCAGCCTCCCAAGGTGCTGGCATTACAGGTGTGAGCCACCGCATCTGCCCTAAAAATACTATTTTTGAGCCGGGCGCGGTGGCTCACGCCTGTAATCCCAGCACTTTGGGAGGCCGAGGCGGGTGGATCACGAGGTCAAGAGATCGAGACCATCCTGGTCAACATGGTGAAACCCCGTCTCTACTAAAAATACAAAAAATCAGCTGGGCATGGTGGCGCTTGCCTGTAATCCCAGCTACTCAGGAGGCTGAGACAGGAGAATTGCCTGAACCCAGGAGGCAGAGGTTGCGGTGAGCCGAGATCGCGCCATTGCACTCCAGCCTGGGTAACAAGAGCGAAACTCCGTCTCAAAAAAAAAAAAAAAAAAAAGGAATCAAGAAGTGACAATTAGGTATCCAGATTTTTAAAAATTGAGGTTAAAAACACCTAACATAGGATTCATCACTTCACCATTGTTAAGTGTACAGGTTAGTGATGTTACGGCTATTCACATCATTGTGAAGCAGATCTCTAGAAGCCTTCCATCTTGTGAACAGAAACTGTGCTCATTAAATAGCAACCCCCCATGTCCCCGTCCCTGGCAACCACCATTTTACTTTCTGTCACTGTGAATTTCGCTACCCTAGGTACCTCATTAAGTATAATGATACTGTGTTTGTCATTTTCACACATACACATGCATGCATCCAGCACGCACGCGAGCGCGCACACACACACACACACACACACACACACACACACACACACACACATATCCCTGTCTCAGCTCAGGCTGCTGTAGCAAATTGCCATAGACTGGGTGACTTAAACAGCAAACATTTATTTCTCACAGCTCTGGAACCTGAAAGTCAGAGATCAGGGTGTCAGCATGGCTGGGGTTCTTGGTGAGGGCCCTCTTCCTGACTAGCAGAAGGTTCATGTTGCCTCCTCACATGGCAGAGAGACACAGACAGAGACACACAGAGAGAGGGGATATTCTCTCATTCTGTTCTTATAAGAGCATTAAACCTATTGATGAGGGCTCAATCCTCATGCTCTAATTATTTCCCGAAGGCCCCACCACCTAATAATATCAAACTGGGGTTAGAATTTCAACATACGAATTTTAGGGGGACACAGACATTCTGGCCATAGCAGATACACTTATATTTTGTACATATGCATATAGGAGTCTTCCTCTTTTTTTTCTTCTTTTAATTCTTTAGCATTATCTGTTGTAGGCCAAGGAAAAAATGCTCCATGAATGTTTTTACATCTTTGACTTTTTTGGTTTGGAGGTACCCCAGGATGGAAACACAGTGTAAATCATGGCAGCTGCTCCGAATGCGATCCATACAAATTGCACCCCATGTTCAGAACCCAGGCCTTTTGAACCAGCAGGCCACCATCAGAAAAAGAACCTTAAGCCAAAATGAACTGAAAGATTACAATGCCTTAAAGGAGGCCTATTAAGGATAAAACCAGGCCAAGCACCTGTAATCCTAGCACTTTGGGAGGCCAGGGCAGTGGAATCATGTGAGCCCAGGAGTGTAAGCACAGCCTGAGCAACACAGGGAGACCCCATCTCTACTAAACACACAAAAAATGTGCCTGTAGTCCTAGCTTCTTAGGAGGCTGAGGCAGGAGGATCACTTGAGCCCAGGAGTTTGAGGCTGCAGTGAACTGTGATCACCACTGTACTCCAGCCTGGGCAACAGAGCAAGATCCTGTCGGAAAAAAAAACAAAACAAAACAAAAAAAAGGATAAAAATATGCCATTTATCGTGACAAGAAGAAAGATCTATTGGAAGGCACACATGAGATACTGAGACTTTGAGGACGGATGCTTTGATGAAGTGTAAAGGCAGAGAAAGACGGCAGGATTAGTTTCCACTTGAGAAGGAGTTTGTTTAACCATGTATCTGAAGTCGCAGACAACATATCCAGTGTTTCTCTGAATTGGGGGTGGGGTGCTGCACTGCCTCTAAAGTGAGTGAGCTCAGGTCAGCAGGCAGCACTGCAGGTGAGAGCGGTGATTCCAGGATGCCCACCACCAGCACGTCAGGAGGACCGAAAGGACGAGCCCCAGATTTGGAGTTTCCTTTGCATGACGTTCTGGTTCACAGCTTTCCTGTCTCCTCACTGCCCCGCTAGCCCCTTGGTGGCAAGGGTAGTGTCTCATTCTGCTTGGTGCTGCTTCCTGCCAGCTCCATTGCCTGCACACAGCCAGTGCACAGTAAACACTGGGCATACTCAGCTGGGCCACCTTGAAGGCTTCATCACACCAGGGACTCTCCCCTGTACGTCTGAAGGACAGATGGGACATCTGTGCCTTCCTCCTGAGCTCCCTGCAGCTGTTCACCATTCATCAGCTTTATTCTACTTACCCCTTTAGCCTGACACGGAGGACCAAACTCAAGCAACTTACCACTTGGCTTCCCCCACGTGGCTCAGCACATCCACAGACAGCTAGAAGAGAAACGAGGCTCAGCTCAGCCCTGTGGCTGCTCCTTCCAGCTTTTGTCTGAGGCTCCTGCCTTCAGGCCAGTCTCTGCATTTAGGCTTCTTTCTGCTTCCTGGTTTTTCTGTGACCTTAATGGGGGAAACTCATCCTAGGGACCATTCAGTAAAAGTCCAGGGCAGGACAGGTGCAGTGGCTCAGGCCTGTAAGCCCAGCACTTTGGGAGGCCAAGGTGGGTGGATCTTGAGCTCAGGAGTTCAAGACCAGCCTGGGCAATATAGCAAGACCTCATCTCTATGTTTAAAAAGTCCAGTGAGGCATGGTGGCTCACCCCTGTAATCCCAGTGCTTTGGGAGGCCAAGGAGGGCAGATCATGAGGTCAGGAGTTCAAGACCAGCCTGGCCAATATGTTGAAACTTTGTCTCTACTAAAAATACAACAATTAGCCAGGCATGGTGGTGCAGGCCTGTAGTCTCAGCTATTCAGGAAGCTGAGGCAGAAGAATCCCTTGAACCCGGGAGGCAGAGGTTGCAGTGAGCCAAGACTGCGCAACTGCATTCTAGCTTGGGCGACAGAGTGAGACTGTCTCAAAAAAAAAAAAAAAAAAAAAAAGTCCAAGGCAAAAGGTCTACTGCTGGGTCCAAGACTTGGGGAATCTAAGAGATTAAACCTATTATTTAAGGGTAGCAGTAGTGATGAGTGGGGGCTTCCATCTAAAACTCCTGCACAGTCTCTTAAATACCTACTGTGTTTCATTCAGCCCACAGGCTACATTGTTATAACAACACGATAGAAAACCGAAGGCCTAAATAACAGAGGAGCTCTTTTCTCTTTCACATGCAGTCCAGGTGCAGTGGCCCAGCCTGGCGGAACAGCTCTGCCATCCTTCCCTGGGGGTAGGCTCTGGTTGCTGATGTTTCCTGCAGAAGAGCAGGAGAAGGGCAGGTGGGGAAGCTCTCGCCGTCATTCGCAAGCATGCTGTCCATGTCATTTCCCATCACATCTCAGTGCAGGAACGCAGTCACAGAGCCACTGTGCGCTGCAGCAAGGCTCAGGCTGCGTGGCCATGGCCCTGCTAAAATTCATGCTCCTAACCCCGGTCATTCCTTGCCCTCCCCTTCACACCAAGACACCCTTGCCCCAGTACAACACATGGGACCATAAAGACATCCCTGACGTTCAACTGAAGATTTTCAACTTTGCAGTGGCATGAAAGCAACACCCATTCAGTAGGAACCGTATGTGTGTGGGGTACAATGCAGCCCTTCTGGGTTCAGCTTCAGCACAGTATACAATCAATTGTATGAGATATTCGACATGTCATCGCAAATAGGATTTGTGTTAGATGATTTTCCCCAGCTGTAGGCTAGTGGAAGTGTTCTGTTCTTGTTTAAGGTGTAGGGAGCCAGCCCTGCATCACCCGTGGGTACCCGGAGTTTGGTGGTGACAAAGGAATGAGAAAAAGACAGATTAAGAGAGACAGTGGGACCAGGGGGCTGTCACTTTATTACTTTGGAGGAAACAGTGAAGGCCCCAAGCTCTGGTCATCCACTCTATTGATTGGTTACAGTCACTTTGATCTACAGGGTAGGGGTGGAGTGATCGTGGAGAGAGGGTGATGGTGGACTGAACCAGTGACCTGGAACTGAACCAGGGAGCCGGAACTGCTGTGTCATTCTAAGGATTGGTAACAGTGGCAGTTTGGGAGTTTCACAAAACAGGAACACGTGGTTATCTTCAGCTTGTTATCTATGTACAGCTGATGGAACACGGGCCTTACAAGGAGCCTACAAGTCTGCTTATGTCATAGTGCTACGAAGGGGTTTTACGGCCTTGAGCACAATGTTTATGGTAACAAGAGCCGAGGTCACCCTGCACTGGAACGGGAGGCATGGAGAGGCCTTCTGCAGTTTATTGTTCCTTATTTATATATTACTTATAACCAATTTATGTAGCACTCTGTAAATCCTTTCTCCTTTGCTGCTTTTCCCAACATAAGGTAGGTGAGGCTAAGCTATGATGTTCAGTAGGTTAGGTGTACCTTTTTTTTAAGAGACGGATCTTGCTGTGTTGCCCAGGCTGGAGTGCAGTGGCTATTTACAAGTGTGTTCACAGCACAGAGCAAACTCCTCACCTCAAGTGATCCTCCTGACTTAGCCGCCTGAGTAGCTGGGATCACAGGCTCATGCCACCACACCTTGCTTAGGTTAAGTGGTTTTTTTTTCTGAGACAGACTTTCACTCTTGTCGCTAATGGTACAATCTTGGCTTACTGCAAACTCTGCCTCCCGGATTCAAGCGATTCTCTTGCCTCAGCCTCTTGAGTAGCTGGGATTACAGGCATGCACCACCATGCCCAGCAAATTTTTTTGTATTATTAAGATATGGGGTTTCACCATGTTGGCCAGGCTGGCTTGAACTCCTGACCTCAGGTGATCCACCCGCCTTGGCCTCCCAAAGTGCTGGGATTACAGGCGTGAGCCACCACGCCTGGCCTTATTAAATGCATTTTTGACTTGTGATGGTCTGTCAGGGCATCTGTACATCGATTTGGACTTGTCCCTAAAACTGCCTTTGTGCTGTTGTACCTGCTGACCTCTTTGCTGGAAATTCTCCCTCCTTCTTCACATTCTGCTCCTACTCATTCCTCCGGGTGCAGAGGCCCAAGTTTATTTCAAGTAATACACCTGAGATTGGAGCCAGCAAGGTCCAAGGTCCTCCTTGAACCCTGAGCAGCCTCACATCCCTCCATGAGGCCGCTCTGGCCACAGCCCCGGAGCCAGCCCGCCCCCTCCATGCCCAACGCTCGCCAAGCCCAATTCGGTTAGGCTCTCATCTCAAAAAGCTCGCAAATCCCAGCTGACTTCTCTCCATCTCCACTGCCACTACTAAAGCCTCCAAACTGGAGTGCATTTGAGAATGCGCAGGGCCCCGGGACAACAGGTGTGTAAAGGGCTTGTTCTAATGCAAACCAGGTCCAGGGCAGATCAGGATCTCTGCTCACCCTTGCCATAGCCTGACTCAGGGCTCCCTCCCTCGTGCCTGGTGGACAAGTTTCCTGCCTATCCTCCCAGGTCCCAGGTTTGCATTATCCCTTTCGGTCTCCACACTAGGGCGCAAGGATCTGCTTAATCCATCAAGCTAACCACGGCATTCCTGGCTGCAAGCCACTGGAGCTTCTTGGTCATCTTCAACTTTCAATGGCATCATTGTCATTGAAATTAACTTAAATCGTTAATTACTAGGCCGGGCGCGGTGGCTCAAGCTTGTAATCCCAGCACTTTGGGAGGCCGAGGCGGGTGGATCACGAGGTCAGGAGATCGAGACCATCCTGGTCAACATGGTGAAACCCCGTCTCTACTAAAAATAGAAAAAATCAGCTGGGCATGGTGGCGCGTGCTTGTAATCCCAGCTACTCAGGAGGCTGAGGCAGGAAAATTGCCTGAACCCAGGAGGCAGAAGTTGCGGTGAGCCGAAATCACGCCATTGCACTCCAGCCCGGGTAACAAGAGCGAAAACTCTGTCTCGAAAAAAAAAAAAAAAAGAAAAAGAAAAAAAACTACAAAAAATTAGCTGGGCATGGTGGCGCATGCCGGTAGTCCCACCTACTCAGGAGGCTGAGGCAGGAGAATTGCCTGAACCCAGGAGGCGGAGGTTGCGGTGAGCCGAGATCGCGCCATTGCACTCCAGCCTGGGTAACAAGAGCGAAACTCCGTCTCAAAAAAAAATACAACACAAATCGTTAATTACTTTTGCTGTTTGTCCTAATCTGTTTCTGCCACTGTAACAAAATGCCTGAGACAAGGTAATTTATAAAGAATAGGCTGGGCTCCGTGGCTCACGCCTGTAATCCCAGCACTTTGGGAGGCTGAGGTGCGTGGATCACCTGAGGTTAGGAGTTCGAGACCAGCCTGGCCAACATGGTGAAACCTTGTCTCTACTAAAAATACAAAAATTAGCCACGCATGGTGGCGGGCACCTGTAATCCCAGCTACTCGGTAGGTTGAAGGTGGAGAATCACTTGAACTGAGGAGGCAGAGATTACAGTAAGCCAAGATTGCGCTACTGCATTCCAGCCTGGCGACAGAACAAAGCTCCGTCTCAAAAAAAGAAAAAAAGAACAGGCTGGGCAAGGTGGCTCATGCCTGTAATACCAGAACATTGCGGGGCCAAGGTGGGTGGATCACGAGATCAGGAGATCGAGACCATCCTGGCCAATATGGTGAAACCCTGTCTCTACTAAAAATACAAAAAAATTAGCTGGGCGTGGTGGCACATGCCTGTAGTCCCAGCTACTCAGGAGGCTGAGGAAGGAGAATCTCTTGAACCTGGGGTTAGAGATTGCAGTGAGCCAAGATCGCGCCACTACACTCCAGCCTGGCAGCAGAGTGAGACTCCATCTCAAAAAAAACTCAGTTCTTTTTTTTTTTTTTTTTTTTTAACCAATACACTTGATATCTCAAACTCTATTTCTCACAGCTTCGTGGAGGCTAGGAAGTCTAAGATCAGGGCACGGGCAGGTGTGGTCTCTGAGGGCAGCTCTGCTCCCAGATGCCACCTTGTGGCTGCATCCTCTGGAGCAGAGGGACTCTGCTTCCTCCTATGGCAGAAGGCGTAAGAGGCACGACTTGAATGCCACGTGAAACCTTTTTAATAGGGGTCTTAATCCCATTCACTAGGGAGGAGCCCTCATGGTCTAATCACCTTTTAAAAGGCCACTTCTTAATATTATCACATTGGCCATTAAATGTCAACACCCGAAGTTTGAAGGGAACACATTCAAACAGCAGCAGTATTTTAGTTTAAAATATGTGACGTTCTTCTTGCTATATAAGTAACTAGTGGCTTTTTGCTAAGTGCGGTAGTTCACACCTCTAATCCTAGTACTTTGGGAAGCTGAGGCAGGAGAATCACTTGAGAATAGAAGTTCGAGACTGGCCTGGGTAACATAGTGAGATCCCCGTCTCTACAAATAATAGTAATAATAATAAATCTTGTCTGGGTGCGGTGGCTCATGTAATCCCAGCACTTTGGGAGGTCAAGGCAGGTGAATCATCTGAGGTCAGGAGTTCAAGACCAGCCTGGCCCACATGGTGAAACCCCTGTCTCTACTAAAAATATAAAAATTACCTGGGCATGGTAGTGCACACCTATAATCCCAGCTACTCAGGTGGCTGAGGCAGGAGAATCGCTTGGACCTGGGGGGCAGAGGTTGCAGTGAGTCGAGATCATGCCACTGCACTCCAGCCCGGGTAACAGAGCAAGACTCTGTCTAAAAACCAAACCAAAACAAAACAAAAACAACTTACCTGGGTGTGTGGTATACACCTGTAGTCCCAGTTACTTGGGAGGCTCAGTTAAGAGGATCGCTTGAGCCCAGGAGTTCTAGGCTGCAGTGAGCTATGATCATGCCACTGCAATCTAGCCTGGGCAACAGAGAGAGGCTCTGTCTCAAAAAACAAATAAACAAAAAGGCCAGAGTGGCAGCTCCATTTTGTATTCCACTGGCAGTGAATGAGAGTTCCTGCTGGGGCACATCCTCGCCAGGTCGTCAGTCTGTGGCTGGGATTTTGGCCATCCTAATAGGTGATGCTGACAGAGTTAAACTTGGATGATGTCTCTGAAAAGCAAGCTGACTCAGTCTGGATAAAGGCTGGTAGAAAATCCAGAAAAGACTGAGGGGATTCCACAGCTCAGGGAGACCAGAGCCCCTTGGGGCAGTCCAGAGCTCCTCAGGGCGTGAGAGCAGTACAGCAGCCGTGGCAGGGTGAGGACCCTGGGCATGTGGCTCAAGCAGCCTCGTGCTGTCCCAAGCACCCTGACGGCCATGGGGAGATCGGCTACAGGAGCCTGGGCCCCATGAAGGCATGTGGAGGTGGCTGAGAGAGGGGCCTCGCGATAGGGACAAGAAGGACTCAGAAAACAGACACTTGGCCAGAGCCCATGTGGAACTGGGCGTCCTCCGCCAGGGGCTGGGAACAGAACGGTGAGCAAGACTTACGCAGGGCTCATGTCTTCCCGTCAGTGGGCTGGCTGACCTCCTTGGAAGACGTCAAACAACTAGACAATTGTCATCTGGTGAAAAGTGCTATGCTAGGGAAGGTCAAAGTGTTGGGTTGTTGGAAGGGAGCACCAGGGCAGCTTCAGGGAGTAAATGATTCTACGTCAAGACTTAAAGGATACATAGAGACTGCTGGGGAAGGTGCGCAGGGCTGGCCCTCAGAGTGGAACACAGGTGCAAAGGACAGAGGTTGGAACGCCTAGGGGGCTGGCTAGACAGGAGAGCTGGGGTTGGAGAGGTGAGCGGGAACCAGTTATAAAGAACAAGAAAGTCCCAGTAATCAAGTTGTATGTTATCCCGAGGGCACTGGGGAGCCCTTGAGGGATTTATCTATCATCTATTTTTAAAAGTTTTGTGGTTTAATAATTAGACCTACAACTAAATTGCCAATGAAAATTGTAAGATATAAGCTAACTGTAAAAATGTGGGCCAGGCACAGTGGCTCATGCCTGTAATCCCAGCACTTTGGGAGGCCGGGAAGGGCAGATCATCTGAGGTCAGGAGTTTGAGACCAGCCTGACCAACATGGTGAAATCCCGTCTCTACCAAAAATACAAAATTAGCCGGGTATGGTGGTGCGCGCCTGTCATCCCAGCTACTTGGGAGGCTGAGGCAGAAGAATTGCTTGAACCTGGGAGGCGGAGGTTGCGGTGAGCTGAGATCACGCCATTGTACTCCAGCCTGGGCAACAAGAGTGAAACCCTGTCTCAAAAAAATAAATAAATAGGCTGGACGTGGTGGCTCATGCCTGTAATCCAAGCACTTTGGGAGGCCGAGGCAGGCAGATCACCTGAGGTCAGGAGTTTGAGACCAGCCTGGCCAACATGGTGAAACCCTGTCTCTACTAAAAATACAACAAAATTAACCAGATGTAGTGGCAGGTGCCTGTAATTCCTGCCACTCGGGAGGCTGAGGCTGGAGAATCTCTTGAACCTGAGAGGCCATTGCACTCTAGCCCGGGCAGCTGAGTGAGACTCTACCTCAAAAAAATAAATAAATAAATAATAAATAAATAATTGCTATATCAAACATCATAAGTTTTTTTTGTTTGTTTTTCTCCTTTTTTTTGGTAGAGATGGGGTGTCCCACGATGTTGCCGGGGCTGGCCTTGCACGCCTTCCTGAGCTCAAGGAATCCTCCCATGTCAGCCTACCAAACTGCATGAGCCACCAGGCCCAGCCTACAGCCACTCTGGAAGACAGTTTAGTGGTTTCTAAGAAAACTAAACATATTGTTACTGTATGATCCAGCAATCGTGCATCTTGGTATTTACCCAAATAAATGGAAAACGTATATCCACACAAAAACCTGCACATGGAATACAGCAGCTTTACTGATAACTTTCAGAACTTGGAGGCAGCCAAGGTGTCCCTCCGTAGATGAATGGATAAACTGTGGTTCATCAGACGATGGGGTGCTATTCAGTGTTAGATAAACTGAGCTACTCAACTATAAAAGACATGGAGGATCCTCAAATGTATACTGCTAAGTGAAAGAAGCCAATCTGCAAAGGCAGCATACTGTGTGATTCCAACTCTGACGATCTGGAAAAGGCAAGACTATGAAGACAGTAGGGAGGTCAGCGGCCGTCTGGGATCGGGGGTGGGATGAACGCACAGGCAGAACACAGGAGCTGAGGGCAGTGAAACTCTTCTGCATGACAATGTAATGGTGGGTGCATGTCATTACACATTCATCCAGACCCACAGAATGTGCAAGAAGAGTGAAGCCTAATGCACACTGTGAACCTTGGGCACACGCTGTGGACTCTGGGTGATGATGAGGTGTCCGTTAGGTTCATTGATTGTCACAAACGTGCCGTCTGGTGGAGGATGCCGCTGGTGGGGAAGGTGGTGGGAGGGGCGGGGGGTATGTGGGAACTCTGTATCTTCTGCTCAATTATGCCTCAAACATAAAACTGCTCTAAAAAATAGTCTATATCATATTATGTTATACACATATACATTAAAAAATAAAAAACTCCACGACTCTTGACTCCATCTCTTTGAAGTTCTTCATACTCTCCCTGGTAACCTTAAATCTCCTTTTGGATAAAACAACTTACTCTTTTTTTTTTTTTTTTTTTTTTGAGACGGAGTTTCGCTCTTGTTACCCAGGCTGGAGTGCAATGGCGCAATCTCGGCTCACCGCAACCTCCGCCTCCTGGGTTCAGGCAATTCTCCTGCCTCAACCTCCCGAGTAGCTGGGATTACAGGCACGCGCCACCATGCCCAGCTAATGTTTTGTATTTTTAGTAGAAACGGGGTTTCACCATGTTGACCAGGATGGTCTCGATCTCTTGACCTCGTGATCCACCCACCTCGGCCTCCCAAAGTGCTGGGATTACAGGCTTGAGCCACCGCGCCCGGCCTAAAACAACTTACTCTTATAGCATTATAAAGTTTTCCTGAAGCAAAGGTTTATGGCATAAACTTTGGGGTTTGGCAGTCAAACTAGGTTTTGGTAACTCAGAAAGTATTTTCTCTCCTAGCCTCTGTTTCTGCCTTGAGCCTCACAAGTCTGTTTTGATGACTTGTTCCAGAATGTACATTTGAAAAGTTTGCTACGGCTGAGCATGGTGGCTCACGTCTGTAATCCAAGCACTTTGGAGGTCAAGGCGGGTGGATCACCTGAGGTCGGGAGTTCAAGACCAGCCTGACCAACATGGTGAAACCCCATCTTTAAAAAAAATTAAAAAGTTTGCTACAGTTGTCTAGTGACCTTCCAGAAGGTTATACTGATTTTCCCTCCCCCCGGCACTCTGTGGGTATGCATGTTTCCCTACATCCTTTCCAGCACTGTGTCCACAAACCCATCTTCACAGTTTCATTTTCACTGGTACTAGCCAGTATAGTTTAAAAAGGAGATTTGGGGCTGAACACAGTGGCTCATGCCTGTAATCCCAGGGCGCTGAAAGGCCGAGACATTGGATTGCTTGAGCCCAGCAGTTTGAGACCAGCCTGGGCAACATGGTGAAACCCTGCCTCTACAAAAAATACAAAAATTAGCCTGGCATGCTGGTGTGCACCAGTAGTCCCAGCTACTCGGGAGGCTGAGGTGGGAGGATCATTTGAGCCCAGGAGGTGAAGATTGCAAAGATTGTGCCACTGCACGTTAGCCTGGGTGACAGAGCAAGACCTTGTCTCAAAAGAAAAGGGTAGGGGGCGAGATTTGGGAGACCTTAGGAGACATTTGGTGGAGAGACTCTTAGGCAGGTTGAGGAAGAGGAATGAATGCCTACACCTGTTGGGGCTTTTCCGACAGGGATCTGCTGTGGCGACTCAGTGGTGCACTGTCTTCCTGAAGCTTATAATGTCTTCATGTACATACTCTGTTCCCAAAAACCCGCTGTGGGATGGGCTTGGTGGCTCTCACCTGTAATCCCGGCACTTTGGGAAGTCGAGGTGAGTGGATCACCTGAGATCAGGAGTTCGAGACCAGCCTGACCAATATGGTGAAACCCTGTCTCTACTAAAAAAATACAAGAATTGGCCAGGGATGGTGGCATGCACCTGCAATCTCAGCTACTTGGGAAGCTAAGACAGGAGAATTGTTTGAACACAGGAGGCCAAGGTTGCAGTAAACAGAGATCACACTACTGCACTCCAGCCTGGGCAACAGAGTGAAACTCCGTCTAAAAAAAAAAAAAAAGGAAAAAAAAGAAAAGAGAAGAAAAGAAAAATGTCCAAGATATAGCGTAAGTTAAAAAGGTAAGATGCAAAACAGTTATGTCAAAATGTTTGTATATGGCCAGAAAAGGTCTGTTAAAAAATCCACAAGAAAGAGGAAGCTGGGTCCCATCAGCAGGGATGAAGAAAGGAAGGGAAGCTTTACCTTCTTCCCCTCTGTATTATTTGAGTTGCTTTTTACAATGGGCATGTAATACCTTTTTTCTGCTTTAATTAAAAAAAAAGGCCGGGCGCGGTGGCTCAAGCCTGTAATCCCAGCACTTTGGGAGGCCGAGGCGGGTGGATCACGAGGTCAAGAGATCGAGACCATCCTGGTCAACATGGTGAAACCCCGTCTCTACTAAAAATACAAAAAATTAGCTGGGCATGGTGGTGCGTGCCTGTAATCCCAGCTACTCAGGAGGCTGAGGCAGGAGAATTGCCTGAACCCACGAGGCGGAAGTTGTGGTGAGCCGAGATCGCGCCATTGCACTCCAGCCTGGGTAACATGAGTGAAACTCCGTCTCAAAAAAAAAAAAAAAAAAAAAAAAAAAAAAAAAAAAAAAAAAAAATTAAATTTAAAATTACATTTGTAAGCTGCTTAATTGCTTACAACATATTGTGGACGTCTGCATTTGCAATGGGAGCAGGGATTTCATCCCAAGGATGTACCAAAAATATTACCTTAGTCTCCATTTGATTTGTCTCTAATTTAAAAATTTTCAAATAACGTGGGAGAAGTATTTTTTTTTTGGAGATGAAGTTTCGCTCTTTCGCCCAGGCTGGAGTGAAGTGATGCAATCTCGGCTCACTGCAACCTCTGCCCCCCCAGTTTAAGTGATCCTCCTGCCTCTGCCTCCTGAGTAGCTGGGATTACAAGCGAACGCCACCATGCCCAGCTAATTTTTGTATTTTCAGTAGACACAGGGTTTCATCTAGTTAGCCAGGCTGGTCTCGAACTCCTGACCTCAGGTGAGCCACCCGCTTCGGCTTCCCAAAGTGTTAAGATTACAGGAGTGAGCCACCGGGCCAGGCCTGAGAAGTATTCTTTTACATAATCTCTGCATACGGAAACCTTGGTTTTTAAAAAGCTTTTATCATGGAAATTTTCAAATATATGCAAGAGTAGAGAGAATAGTACTATGACCCTGCAGACATCTCATCGCCTTCAACAAGGATCAGGTAGGGCTACGTCCTGGTTCATTTCTACCTCAGCAACTTTCCCAATCCCAGATTATTTTGAAGAAATCTCAGAAATAATATCCTTTTATCCATACATATTTAGTGTCACTAAAAGATAGGATTCTTCTAAAACATAACCAAAATACCATTATTGCACATAATTTTTAAAAACATTAATTCCTTGAAATTATCAAATGGGGAATTGGTGTTTAAATGTCCACTTGTCTCATAAAACTTTTTTAGTATATATATTTTTTCCAATCAGGATCCAAATAAGAAAATGTGGCACATATACACCATGGAATATTATGCAGCCATCAAAAACAATGAGTTTGTGTCCTTTGTAGGGACATGGATGAACCTGGAAACCATCAATCTCAGCAAACTGACACAAGAGCAGAAAATCAGACACCACATGTTCTCACTCACAGGCGGGTGTTGAACAATGAGAACACATGGACACAGGGAGGGGAGCATCACACACTGGGGTCTGTTGGGGGGAAATAGGGGACAGTGTGGGGTGGGGAGTTGGGGAGAGACAGCATGGGGAGAAATGCCAGATATAGGTGATGGGGAGGAAGGCAGCAAATCACACTGCCATTTGTGTACCTATGCAACAATCTTGCATGTTGTTCACATGTACCCCAAAACCTAAAATGCAATAAAAAAATAAAAGAAATTAAAAAAAAAATTCCTATGAGTCCTGGTTGATAAGCTTCTTAATTAGCTTTTTTGTAGCAGCTTGATTGAGGTATCATTTCTATTATATAAAATCACCGAAGTCAATTTTCTTTAATTCCGTAAGTTCACCTTCCATCTCTTTTATTTTCCTTTCAAATTTTCAGATGAAGCAGCTAGGTTGTTTGTCCCATGAAGTTTCTCGGTTCCTGGACTTTACCACTGGCGGCCTCATTTCAACGCCTCAGTGAGCAAGTTCCCCTGTATTTCCCAAAAATGAGATGCTGGCTCACATTTAAATTTAAATCTTTTGCAAAAACGTTTCACCAGTGGTGGCGTGTATTTTCTTTTTTTGTTGTTGTTGATGTTTTTTGTTTTTGAGATGGAGTCTGGCTCTGTCGCCCAGGCTGGAGTGCAGTGGCGAAATGTTGGCTCACTGCAACCTCTGCCTCCGAGTTCAAGCGATTCTCCTGCCTCAGTTTCTTGAGCATCTGGGATTACAGGCAGGTGCCACCATGCCCAGCTAATTTTTGTATTTTTAGTAGAGATGAGGTTTCAATGTTGGCCAGGATGGTCTCGATCTCCTGACCTCAGGATCCGCCCACCTCAGCCTCCCAACATGCTGGGATTACCAGTGTGAACCGGTGGTGTGCACTTTCACACAGAACCTCTGCTCGGTTTTGTGTGCTTTTTGTGTGTGTGTCATTGGGTAGATCTCGCACAAGGGTGGTGTGTGGTGATACTCCCGTTTTTCTGTTCTTCATCTATCAGCTGGAGTACTTTGTAAATAGGAGTGGCCCCTCTGTCAACTCTCTGGTTACCCGGTAGTACAGTTCATATTGGAAGGGCAGAATAAATACTTACTGCTTTCCTTTTATTTTTCAGTTTTCAAAATAAAAAGTTGGTTCTAAGCATTCTTCAAGGGTGAGCCGTGAAGTTGTGGTCATCATTGTTTTTAGTCTCTTTTTGAATTCACAGATTTAGAAATCTGTTAAATGTTTCCGTGGCCAATGGCGCTTTCAACTCCATCCCGGGACTCACGGACATGGGATGGGCCTGGCGGTGTCTGATGGCTTCCCTGCTATTTGCCACAAGGAGATGTTCCAGGCTCATTTATACCCACTCTCTCTGAACCCCAACATGTCACAAAGGAAGGCAGAAGGAAAATAATAAATGAAAAAAGGACAAGCTGGGCTCGGTGGCTCATGCCTGTAATCCCAGCACTTTGCGGGGCCAAGATGGGGGGATCACCTGAGTTTGGGAGTTTGAGACCAGCCTGACCAACATGGAGAAACCCCATCTCTACTAAAAATACAAAATTAGCCAGGTATGGTGGTGCATGCCTGTAATGCCAGCTACGCAGGAGGCTGAGGCAAGAGAATCACTTGAACCTTGGAGGCAGATGTGGTGGTGAGCTGAGATCACACCATTGCCCTCCAGCCTGGTCAATAAGAGTGAAACTCCGTCTCAAAAAAAAAAAAAAAAAAAAGGACAAAAACCAGCTTAATTGAAAAAGCACTGGAGGAGAGAGATCCAAGGTGGCTGATTACTAGCATCTTAGGATTGTAGCTCCCTGAAAGCACAGAGAATGAGAGGACACCACACTTTCAGACGAATTTTTGTTGCTCACGGACCAGGAGATTCCCAGCGGAGGAGCCCCACGGGTCGTCAGTGCAACTCTTGTGGCCGGCACGGCGGTTTTTGGTGCAGAGTAAACGGGACTGGGGCCCCTTTTGGTCGACGTTTGGAGCTCCGGGAAGGCAGAGTTGCCTATTCAGCTGATTGAAAAGGGGACTCAAGAAGGAAGCCAGACCGGAGATTCCCGGGGAGAAAAGCATCATGAATCTTAACACCGCTGTTTTGGCCGGTGCAGTGGGTTGCTCAGATTCCGGCGCTGGGAATCAACAAGTTGGATGTCCACTCAGAGACCTAATTTGAAAGTCGGGAATCACAAAGACAACAGGTGGATAAATTTACAATGATGGGAAGAAACCAGTGTAAAAAGGCTGAGAATACCCAAAATCAGAATGCCTCTCCCTCTACAGGGGATCACAGTTCCTCATCAGCAATGGAACAAGGCCTGATGGAGAACGAGTGCGTTCCATTAACAGATTTAGGCTTCAGAAGGTGGATAATAAGAAACTTCTGTGAGCTAAAAGAACACGTTCTAGCCCAATGTAAAGAAACTAAGAACCTTGAAAAAAGGTTTGACGAAATCCTAACAAGAATAGACAATCTAGAGACGAAGATAAGTAAATTAATGGAAGTGATGCATACAATACGAGAGCTCTGCAAAGATGCACAGGTTTTAACAGTCAAATTGATCAAGCAGAAGAAAAGATATCAGAGGTCGAAAACCAACTTAATGAAACAAGAAGACAAGATTAGAGAAGGAAGAGCAAAAAGGAATGAGCAAAATCTCCAAGAAATATGGGACTATGTGAAAAGACCTAATTTACGTTTGATAGGTGTACCTGAATGTGACGAAGAGAATCAATCCAAGCTGGAAAATACTCTTCAGGATATTATTCAGGAAAACTTTCCTAACCTAGTAAGGCAGGAAAATACTCAACTTCAGGTAATACAGAGAACACCACAAAGATATTCCTCAAGTAGAGCAACCCCAAGACACATAATCCTTAGATTCGCCAGGGTTGAAATGAAGGAGAAAATTCTAAGGGCAGCTAGAGAGAAAGGTCAGGTTACCCATAAAGGGAAGCCTATCAGACTCACAGCAGATCTCTCAGCTGAAACCCTACAAACTAGAAGAGAGTGGGGATCAATATTCAATATCCTCAAAGAAAAGAATTTGTCAACCCAGAATCTCATATCCAGCCAAATTAAGCTTCATAAATGAAGGAAAAATAAAATTTTTCATGAACAAGCAAGCACTCAGAGATTTCATCACCACCAGGCCTGCTTTACAAGAGCTTCTGGAAGAAGCACTATACACAGAAAGGAACAACCAGTATCAGTCATCCCAAAAACTTACCAAAAGGTAAAGAGTATCTCCATAATGAAGAATCCATATCAACTAATGGGCAAAATAGCCAGCTAGCATTAAACGACAACATTAAACTCACAAATATCAATATTAATCCTAAATTTAAATGGATTAAATGCCCCAATCAAAGACACAGGCAAATTGAATAAAAAGTCAAAACCCATCAGTTTGCTGTATCCAGATCCATCTCATAAGCAAGGACACACAAAGACTCAAAACAAAGGGTTGGTGGAAGACTTACCAATCAAATGCAGAGCAAAAAAAAAAAACCAAGTTGTAACTTTCGTCTCTGACAAAATAGACTTTAATAGTAACAAGGACTAAAAGAAACAAAGAAGGAGATTACATAATGGTAAAAGGATCAATGCAACAACAGGAGTCAATGATCATAAATATATACGCACCCAATACAGGAACACCCAGATACATAAGACAAGTTCTTAATGACTTATAAAGAGACTTGGACTCCCGCACAATGGTAGCGGGAGACTTTGACACCACATTGTTAATATTCGACGGATCAATGAGATAGAAAATTAACAGGGACATCTATGATTTGAACTCAGACCTGGAACAAGTAAACTCAGTGAATATTTATAGAATTCTTTACCCCAGGTCCACAGAACATACATTTTTCTCAGTATCATATTACACCTATTTTGAAAGTGACCACATAATTGGAAGTAAATCTCTCTTCAGCATTTGCATAGCACTTCACAGACTTAAATGAAATATTGGTTGGCTGTTTGTTATTTTCTTCCTTTATTCCTTCCTGTCTCTGCTGTTAATAATAATTGTTAACAATTATTGGCATAAAAGAGGTTTTTAATACCTATTTTTAGATTGCATTCCAGCCTGGGCAATAGAGCAAGACTCCTCTCTTCCCCTTTCTCTTTCTCTTTCTTTCTTTCAAAAGAAGAAGAAGAAAACAGTAAATGAAATAAACTACACTAAACATATAGCCCAGTGTCCAGTAGTACATGGTAAACCACATGGTTTTGTTACCACATTTTTTTGTTACATGGTAACAACAACAAGAAAAGCACTGGAGCAGGAGTCAGAATGTCTAGGTTTAAGTCCTGACTCTGTAACCTGTTAGGTATTTCATTTCACACAATTGGTAAACTCTCTCCCATTGGTACCCTTCCAACATCAGGAACAACAGCAGCAATATAATAACGATAGGCCGGCCCGGTGGCTATATGCTTGTCATCCCAGCACTTTGGGAGGTTGAGGCAGGAGGATGACCTGAGGTCAGGAGTTTGCAACCAGCTTTGCCAACATGGCGAAACCCCCTAACTACTAAAAATACGAAAAAAAAAATTGTCCAGGCATGGTGGGTTTGTGGATTGACGTCTCTCTGTTGCCTGACTGCTCAAAGAGGAGGCCTGTTTGCTGCACGGCCCCTCCCTGGGCCCCATCGCGCACCTGCTGGGTCCAGGAAGATTTCCTGAATGGGCAAATGAGTGCAGATGGGAGTAAGTCTCTTGGTGGTAGCACTGGTGATGTTCCTTTTCTTCCTTCTACTTTTTGCTTCAGTGTGAATGTTTGTGTCACCCCAGCCCGATTCACGTGCTGAAATCCTAACCCTCAGTGTGATGGTAGCAGGAGGTGGGGCCTGTGGAAGGTGATTAGGTCATGAGGGTGGAGGCTCCTTACATAGGATTTGTGCTCTTATAAAAGGCCCCGGAGACCCTCACCCCTTCAGCCACATGAGGACACAGTGAGGAGAGGGCTGTCCAGGAACTAGGAAGTGGACCCTCACCAGGGACAGAATCAGCCATCGCCTTGCTCTTGGACTTCCCAGCCTCTAGTGATTTGAGAAATAATTTTCTCATGTTTGGCATCTTGTTATAGCAACCGAACGCACAAACACATACTTTCCTTCATTTTCTGAAATGTTTTACAATGAGCATATATTATCATTATAATAATTTTTTCAAACAGAAGAAACGTTGTATTATTTGCCAGAGCTGCAGGAACAAGTACCCCCGTACACAGGGTGGCTTAAACAACATTTATTTCCTCCACAGCCCTGGAGGCTAGAACTCTGAGATCAAAGTGTGGGCAGGGTTGACTCCTTCGACTGGGAGGGGAATCCTTTCTAGGCTTCCCCCAGCTTCTGGTGGTCGCTGGTAACCTTTGGTATTCCTCAGCCTGTACAAACATCACCCCGTCTCTGCCTCCACCTTCACGAGACCTTCTCCTGTGGGCCCATCTCTGTCCAAATATCCTCTTTTGTTGTCGTTGCTGTTGTTTCAGATGGAGTCTTGCTCTGTCACCAGGCTGGAGTGCAGTGGTGCGATCTTGGCTCAATGCAACCTCTGCCCCCAGGGTTCAAGCAATTCTCGTGTCTCAGCCTCCTGAGTAGTCTGCTGAGTGCGCCACCACCACGCCCAGCTAATTTTTTTGTATTTGTAGTAGAGATAGAGTTTCACCATGTTGGCCAGGCTGGTCTTGAATTCCTGACCTCAGGTGATCCACCTGCCTCAGCCTCCCAAAGTGCTGGGGTTACCTGCGTGAGCCACCGAGACAGGGCCAAATATCCCCTTCTTATGAGGACATCAGTCGTATTGGATTGACTTCATTTTATCTTGATTACCTCTGTAAAGACGCCATTTTCAAAAGAGGTCACATTCTGAACTTACTCGGGGTTCGAACTCCTACTTTTTCAAGGACAGAGTTGAATCCATAACAAAGATATTTCCTTAAATCAAGAAAAAATTATAATTTCTGACATGTAATTGCCAGAAATGTGTGGAATTTTAACCTGTGCATGAAAATAAGACATTCCCTGGAAACATGAGCAAGTTTTCTTAAGACTGATGCTTTCACTAGTGTGTAAAAGCTGTCTGAGAAGATCTGGGTCACAAATTCAGGACAGCATGACACGGGAGCACATCTTTTCCGAAGATGCTTTTCCATTTGCTTTAATTCTCCACCGCTGAGGCTTCCTGTGCCTCTGGGATGGGCCCGGCTTTCTCCCAGAAGAGCTGAGCCAGGTCACCGCCCAGAAGGGCCCTCCTGTGCCGTGGTGGCATCGAGGTATTCAGGAGGCTGGGAGTCCTCAGCAGTCAGCGCTTGTCCCTGCACCACAGCTTGCTCTGGAGGAGAGTCTTGCTCTGGAAGAACTGCTTGACCTCACTAGTGCTTTCGGTGTGTTCTGGGCTTTTTTTTTTTTTTTTTTTTTTTATGCTTAGTTTTGTATACTGATAAATGAAATGCAGCCTCCCTCGGTGCATAATGGAAGGAATAATTACTTTACTTTTAAAATCAGAAAGCCTAGAACTTTCCCAGCAATTAATGCAGTCATTGTCATGGCTTGGTGGCTGACACCGTTCTTACGTTTTCTTCTAAAGCTTGTCTTGTCTTGAGGTCATTTCAGCCCTTGGGTTTCCGTGCCCCTGAAGGGGTGGCTGTGCTTGGCGGGGTCGCTCAGTGGGGGAGGGTGGTGGGGTTCCCATTCTTTCCCTCCCGGGCGTTGGGGGCCATTCACGCACCCCCGACTTCCACACCGCCTGCAGACTGGGCGCGCAAGGCCACCGGGAACGTCACCCTTTCTCTTATAGCCTTCGATCCGAATCCAGGGGCAAACCCTGCTCAGGACGGGGGGGTGGCACAACACACAGAGAAAGCAGAGAAAAAACGCCGGGTGCGGTGGCTCACGCCTGAGTTCTCAGCGCTGTGGGAGGCCAGGCGGGCTGATCGCCTGAGGTCGGGAGTTCCAGGCCAGCCTGGCAAACATGGTGAAACCTCGTCTCTGCTAAAAATACAAAAAATTAGCTGGCCGTGGTGGTGGCAGACGCTTGTAATCCCAGGTACTGGGGAGGCTGAGGCAGGAGAACCGCTTGTACCCGGGAGGCAGAGATTGCAGCGAGCCGAGATCGCGCCACTGCACTCCAGCCTGGGTGACAAGAGCAAAACTTCCTCTGGGCGGTGGGGGAGGGGAAGAGGGGGAGGGGGAGGAGAAGAAAAAGGAGGGAGGAGAGCCCGGATCCTCCGGCATAGGCGTTTGTTGAAATAAGCTCTCCATTCTCGGTGCCAACGCAATCTTTTCCGCAGCAGCCGCGACCCCGAGGAGTCCCCTGAGCCGGGTGTTGCGCGCAGCGCATTGTCGCGTGTCACGCCCACGCGACCCCACCGAGTGCCGACGACTGTGGGTGTGCTTCAGGGGAGTGGACCGGGGCTGGGAGTGAACGGCTGGGGTCCCGTCTTTTCCACCGCCTGCGGCGGGGCCCGGTCCCTCCGGGGGCCGAGCGCTTCCCGCGCATATTCTCCGAATCCTCGCGCTTTTCCGAGGCGCTGCCATAGCTCTTCAGGCAGAAAACGCGGAGTGCCTTGCCCAAGATCACACAAGCCGGTCCAAGGCCAACTCCAATGCGACCTCTTCCCAGGACGCGAAGACTCGCCGGGGGAGCGTGCGTCGCTGAAGCCAGGCTGCCCGGAAAACTTTTATTTTTCCCTTTAGAAGACGCTTTCATTTTCAAGAAAATATCCTTAATGTTACATATATGCAGACACAGGCACACATGCCGGTATCTATCTTGAAGTTGTCAATACATGCATATTATCTATTTATTTTTTAGGGATGGAGTCTTCCTCTGTCACCCAAGCTGGAGTGCATTGCCGCATCCCTGCGTACTGCGGCCTCCAACTCCCAGGCTCAAGATCCTCCCACCTCAGCCTCCCCACGCCGCCACGCCCAGCCAATTTTATTTTTTTTAGAGACACAGTCTTGCTATGTTGCCAGGAGGGTCTCGAACTCTTGGCCTCAAGCAGTTCTCCCACCTCAGCCTCACAAAGAGTTGGGTTTACAGGTATGAGCCACTGCTTGGCCTTAAATATATAATTTTATATAATAAATACATACATATGTAACTTTTTCTACAAATACAGCATGAAAGTGTTAACATTTGGTAATCTCCTTTTTAAAAATCTTCTTTCCTTTTCTTTTTTTGAGATGAAGTTTCGTTCTTATTGCCAAGGCTGGAGTACAATGGCAAGATCTTGGCTCATTGCAACCTCCGCCTTCCAGGTTCAAGCCATTCTCCTGCCTCAGCCTTCCAAGTAGCTCGGATTACAGGCAGGCGCCATCATGCCCCACTAATTTTTGTATTTTTTAGTAGAGATGGGGTTTCACCATGTTGGCCGGACTGGTCTTGAACTCCTGACCTCAAGTGATCTGCTCACCTTGGCCTCCCAAAGTGCTGGGATTACAGGTATGATAAAAAACTTTTTGTTGAAGTAAAACATACTACAAAAAAAAAAAAAAAAAAAAATCTGTCGGGCTCGGTGGCTCATGCCTGTAATCCTAGCACTTTGGGAGGCTGAGGTGGGTGGATCACCTGAGGTCAGGAGTTCAAGACCAGCCTGGCCAACATGGTGAAACCCCATCTTTAAAAAAAAAAAAAATCGCAAACCTAGTTACTTCATTTTTAAATAAAATATAACAACCATCTTTAGGGTTTTGTTTGTATGTTTGTTTCTTTTGTTTAGTTTCAGACAAGGTCTCACTCTCACCAGGCTGGAGTGCACTGGCATGATCTCGGCTCCCTGCAACCTCCACCTCTCGGGCTCAAGGGATCCTGCCACCTCAGCCTCCGGAGTAGCTGGTACCACAGACATGCACCACCAATGCCGGACTAATTCTTTGCATTTTTAGTAGAGACGGTTTCACTATGTTGCCCAGGCAGGTCTCGAACTCCTAACCTTAAGCAATCTGCCCACCTTGGCCTCCCAAAGTGCTGGGATTACAAGTGTGAGCCACCGCACCCCACCTAACAAGCATCTTGACATGTCATTAAATCTGCTACATCATGATGCTGTATGTAGTATTCCACTTTGTGCACATACCACCTCTCTAGGCTTCTTGAATTGCTTAAGGCCAAACAGGCTTCTGATGAGTTGCCATGAATTTCATTTCATCAATTGGACCCATAGCTGAAGGTCCAGCACCTTCTTCCACACCAGTGTATCCAAATTTGTGGTTCTTAGGACTACCTGTATCAGGATCACCTGGAACTCTGAACAACCATGCAGATTTTGGGGTTCCCACCTGAGCCTTACTGAACAAGCATGCCAGGGTTTGGGACCCAAAAATCTTTGTTATAAGCCAGCGTGTCTTGGAAATTCTTATGAGCATTAAAGTCCACTGGCCTTTTGGCATTTTTCAGTGAGCATTCCTCCTTGAGGTATCATCATCTGCAATGATGTCCCACTTGCTTTCATGTTCCTCAGCGGCACCTAGACTGTAGGGTCTTTCTGTCTAATGGGAGGTTGTGTGGGGAGAGAAGCCAGGCTGTATCACCTACTCAGCATCCTTGAGCAAACCACCTTAACCCACAGAGGCTTAACTTTGTTATGGCAAAACCATGATGGTGAAAATATTGATCTCACAGCAATACTGAAAAGACCACATGAGAAAATGTCTATGAAAGTCTGCACACAGGCCGGGCGCGGTGGCTCACGCCTGTAATCCCAGCACTTTGGGAGGCCGAGGCGGGTGGATCACGAGGTCAACAGATCGAGACCATCCTGGTCAACATGGTGAAACCCCGTCTCTACTAAAACTATAAAAAATTAGCTGGGCATGGTGGCGCGTGCCTGTAATCCCAGCTACTCAGGAGGCTGAGGCAGGAGAATTGCCTGAACCCAGGAGGCGGAGGTTGCGGTGAGCCGAGATCGCGCCATTGCACTCCAGCCTGGGTAACAAGAGCGAAACTCCGTCTTAAAAAAAAAAAAAAAAAAAAAAAAAAGTCTGCACACTGAAACTTGCTCTAAAATATTATTATTATTATTATTATTATTACTATTATTATTATTTTTGAGACAGTCTTGCTCCGTCACCAGGCGCCAGGCTGGAGTGCAGTGGCGCGATCTTGGCTCGCTGCAACCTCCGCCTCCCGGGTTCAAGTAATTCTCCTGTCTCAGCCTCCCGAGTAGCTGGGACTACAGGTGCGTGCCACCATGCCCAGCTAATTTTTGTGTTTTTAGTAGAGATGGGGTTTCACCATGTTGGCCAGGATGGTCTCGATCCCTTGACCTCGTAATCCGCCCTTCTCGGCCTCCCAAAGTGCTGGGATTACAGGTGTGAGCCACTGCGCCCGGCCTATTATTTTTGTTTTTATCGTTATTACTCACAGCCCAACCCTTTCCCCTCCCCACTAAGGGGGTCCTGGTTAATGGTTGCGTCTAGACGGATGAGGTCCAATATGAGAGCCACTAGCCACACATGGCATTTGCTCACTTAAAGTGTGGCTAGGCTGAATTTTATTATAGATGTGCTGTAGGTTAAAATATGTATCAGATTTTGAAGACTTAGTACAACAGGAAGTAAATTAATACTTTTTTGGATATTGATTACCTGTCGAAATAATAATTTAGGTTAAATAAAATATATTCCTAAAATTAATCTCACTCTTTTTTCTTCTTCTTTTTTTTTTTTTTTTTTAAGATGGGGTTTCACCGTGATGGCCAGGCTGGTCTTGAACTCCTGACCTCAGGTGATCCACCCACCTCAGCCTCCCAAAGTGCTGGGATTACAGGCGTGAGCCACCGGCGCCCAGCCTCTTTTTTCTTCTTTTAAAAAAATGAGTAAATGGAAAATTTTTAATGCAAGTGTGATGTTATATTTTTGTTGGATAGTGCTATTCTAGGAATCTTTTTGATAAAATACTTGCATAAAAGTTCGCGGTCCTGCCTGGTGGCTCACACTTGTAATCCTGGCACTTTGGGAGGCCAAGGCAGGTGGATCACCTGAGCTCAGGAGTTTAAGACCAACCTGGGTAACATGGTGAAATCCATCTCTACCAAAAATACAAAAAATTAACCAGAGGTGATAACGCATGCCTATGGTCTCAGCTACTCTGGAGGCTGAGATGGGAGAATCACCTGAGCCCAGGAAGTTGAGGCTGCAGTGAGCCATGATCGCACCACTGCACTCAGCCTGGGCGATAGAGTGAGACCCTGTCTCAAAAAACAAAGCAGGCTGGGCGAGGTGGCTCATACCTGTAATCCCAGCACTTTGGGAGGCCAAGGTGGGCAGATCACCTGAGGTTAGGAGTTCGAGACAATACCTCAACATGGTGAAACCCCATCTCTACTAAAAATAAAAAATTAGCCAGGTCTGGTTGCACGCACTTGTAGTCCCACCTACTCAGGAGGCTGAGGTAGGAGAATTGCTTGAACCCAGGAGGTTGCAGCGAGCTGAGATCACACCACTGCACTCCAGCTTGGGCAACAGAGTGAGATTCCATCTCAAAAAAAAAAAAAAAAAAAGGGAGAAGGAGAAATGTATTGACTTGAAGGAGAAATTGGTCCAAAAAGGGGAGAAACTGGTCCAAGAGAATGGGTAATGCTATGATTACGTGGCGAGTTTACCTGAATTTCAGGCAGCATGGCTGGCAACCCATAGAATTATAGAAAACACATGCCCCAAGAGTTACTAGAAGATGGTGAATAGAGTTGACAGTGTGCCAGGCTGCATTAAGTCATTTTAAGGAAATCACAGGCCGAAGAGTAGCAAATATCACCAGGGAGCAAGGAAGATAAGAGGCAGGCCTAACCAAAGCCAGAGTTCAGCACATGGGCATTATCATGCGGACAGATATGAAGTTAGGTGTAATTTACTTCATTCATTCATTCAAGACAGAGTCTCACTCTGATGCCCAGGCTGGAGTGCAGTGACATGATCACAGCTCACTGAAGCCTTGACCTGTTAGGTTCAAATTATTCTCCCACCTCAGCCTCGTGAGTAGCTGGGACTACAGGCATATACCGCCATGCCTAGCTAATGTTTAAAAAATGTTTTATAGAGATGGGTTTCACTATGTTGCCCACACTGGTCCCAAACTCCTGGGCTCAAGCATTCCTCCTGCCTCGAACTCCCAAAGAGCTAGGATTGCAGGAGGAAGCCACCACACCTGGCCTTGTAATTTACTTTAAAATACTTCAGTTGTCCAGGCATGGGGGAACTCAGCCCTGCAATCCCAACATTTTGGGAAGCTGAGGTGGGAAGATCACTTGAGTCCATGAGTTTGAGGTTACAGTGAGCTATGGGCTATGATTGTGCCACTGCCCTCCAGCCTGGGCAACATAGCGAGACCCTGATGACAAATGGCTTTCCAGAAAGGTAGTGCAAACCTTCAAGACTAATGTATGAGAGTAGCAGCCTCATTTGCCAGCATTAAATGTTCTCTCTCATTTACAAAAATGACTATATTTTGTTGGATGATTCGTTTTTTCTTTTGTTTTCCTTTCGAGACAGGGTCTTGTTCTGTCCCCCAGGCTGGAGTGCAGTGGCACTATCTTGGCTCACTGCAACCTCCGCCTCCTAAGCTCAATCGATCTTCCCGTATTAGCCTCCCAAGTAGCTGGGGCTACAAGCACTACCATGCCGGGCTGATTTTTGTATTTTTTGTAGAGACAGGGTTTCACTGTGTTGCCCAGGCTGGTCTCGAACTCCTGGGCCCAAGTGATCCACCCACCCCAGCCTCACAAGGTACTGGAATTACAGGCATGGGGCATTTTTTTTATCAAGGGAGATGCTATGTATCTTGACTTTGGTGCCTAACTGTGTGTATTTGCCAAAACTCATAGAACTATATGCAAAAAGGCCGGGTGCAGTGGCTCAAGCCTGTAATCCCAGCACTTTGGGAGGCCGAGGCGGGTGGATCACGAGGTCAAGAGATCGAGACCATCCTGGTCAACATGGTGAAACCCCATCTCTACTAAAAATACAAAAAATTAGCTGGGCATGGTGGCACATGCCTGTAATCCCAGCTACTTGGGAGGCTGAGGCAGGAGAATTGCCTGAACCCAGGAGGCAGAGGTTGCGGTGAGCCGAGATCGTGCCATTGCACTCCAGCCTGGGTAACAAGAGCGAAACTCCGTCTCAATAAAAAAAAAAAAAAAAAAAAAAGAACTATATGCAAAAAAAGAGTGAATTTTACCATATGTAAATTATATTTCAATAAACTTTAGAAAAAGACTGCATAGTCCACTATTAACAGGTAACTTTTAGCTTATTTAAATTTTAGAGTTAATTTGAACGTTCATCAATTCATGAATTGGACAACACTAAAACACTAAGCGGCTTAGCATTCCCCTGAGAGGGGTGGCAGACAAAACCTCTGTAAAGTGTTCCAGGAAGCAAGGCAAAGAAAGCATATCTGATTGGTTAAGGTGGAAAGGCCCTAGTTATAGGTTAATTGGTGTTTTCTGATTGGTTAAATCTCTAGCTCTCTTTTACTCTTTACATTGGGCTTCTGTTTGCTTATTAGGAATTTAAAGTGCTAAGACTCCTCCCCTCCACAATCTAATGGCTTCCCAATTAGAACATTTTTAATGTCACATTTCACTGTAGGTAAATTTTATCTCAAAAACAATTCCAGCTGGGCACTGTGGCTCATGCCTGTAATCCCAGCACATTGGGAGGTCAAGGCAGGTGGATCACGAGGCCAGGAGTTCAAGACCAGCCTGGTCAACATGGTGAAACTTCGTCTCTATTAAAACTACAAAAAAATTAGCCGGTGTGGTGGCACATGCCTGTAATCCCAGCTACTCAGGAGACTGAGGCAGGAGAATTGCTTGAACCCAGGAGGCAGAGGTTGCAGTGAGCCAACATTGCTCCATGGGCAACACAGTGAAACACCGTCTCTACTAAAATACAAAAAATTAGACGTGTGTGGTGGCAGGCTTCTGTAGTCTCAGCTACTCAGGAGGTTGGGGCAGGAGAATCGCTTGAATCTGGGAGGCAAAGGTTGCAGTGAGCTGAAATCATGCCACTGCACTCCAGCCTGGGTTACAGAGCTAGACTCCATCTCAAAAAAAAAAAAAAATCCATATATAAATACTGGAGTCTAGCTAATGATATGCTCAAGTAACATGTACAGATGCTCAACTTTGAAATGTGTAGAAAACTAAGACTGGACCGGGTGTGAGACCAGCCTGGCCAACATGGTAAAACCCTGTCTCTACTAAAAATACAAAAGTTCGCTGGGCATGGTGGCGCATGCCTGTAATCGCAGCTACTGGGGAGGCTGAGGCAGGAGAACTGCTTGAACCTGGGAGGCAGAGATTGCAGTGAGCCAAGGTTGCACCACTGCACTCCAACCTGGGCAACAAAGCAACACTCTGTCTCAAAAAAATAAATAAATAAAAAGACTGATGAATGGGTGGATGGAGGGATTAGTGGATGGATGTGAGATGATATAAATATAGCAAAAGATTAATTAATAGAAGAAGCAAGGTCCGTGGTTCTCAAAGTGACGTGCAGAAACCAACGGCATCTGTATCACCTAGAAACTTATTAGAAATACACACTTTGCTGGGTACAGTGGCTCACGCCTCTAATCCCAGCACTTTGGGAACCTAAGGTGGACGGATCAGTTGTTCTCAGGAGTTCGAAACTGGTTGGAAACATGGCAAGACCCTGTCTCTACCAAAAATACAAAACATTAGCTGGGCGTGTGGTACCAGCTACTCAGGAGGCTGAGGTGGGTGGATTGCTGGAGCCTGGGAAGCAGAGGTTGCAGGAGCAAAGATCAGACCACAGCACTCTGGCCTGGGTAACAGAGTGAAACTCTATCTCAAAATAATAATATTAATAATAAAACTTAAAAAAAACAGAAACGCACATTTTCAGGTCTGACCCACGGAATCAGAGAATCTGGGGAGGCCCAGAGTCTGTGTTTTGACCAGCTCTCCAGGTGATTCTGGTGCTGGCTAAGATGTGAGAAGTCTCTATGTAGTTGGTGGCATATTGGTGTTCGCTGTACAATTCTGTCAAGTTTTCTGTTGAATTTTTGTAATAAAACACTGGGGCAAAGAGAAGAATGCATAGTGCAGGAGTGGCCAGGTAGCCAGGGAGGAAGATCCTCAGGTGGCAGTGACCCGTCCCTCTGCTCTCTGTCTCCATCAGCAACCTCGATTTTTCTAACAAGCATACCGGGAATCAAAAATGGGTTTTTATTGATGAAGATAGCGTCTTGTTATTTGGCAAGATAAATGATAGAAATGGGGCACCACTTGGTGAAATTAAAGACATTTGAGTATGGATTGGTTCCTTGCAAAGAGGGGAGAGGGCTGCAGACCGTACTCTTGGGGTCTGGCCTGAGTTTTGATGGCTACTCAGCACAGGGGCCAACCTTTGCATCCTAGGAATGTTGTTGCAACTACCACAGCAAGGGTCTGGACACGGCAGCTAAAAGGAGAGAGCGCTGGAACTTCTTTAAGCTTACGGAATATGTTTTATGAACAGTTTTGTGCTTGCTTTGCTAATCTGTCTAATAAACATCTGCGTGTGTATCTGAATTTGGGCTGAGACTTGCTTTTGTTATAAGCTCGTTGTGAGATGCAGGAGAATAGCTAATCCTAATCACTTCAGAATTCTCTGGCAGGTACCGTTCTCTACCAAAATGAACCTAGGAGCTCTGTGATCTAGTTGACTCAAGTCAGTTATAACACTAGAAAACAGATTCTTTGCCAAGTTTAATGATGAATCATCTGTGTGCCCCAAAAAAAAAAAAAAAAAGAAAGAAAGAAAACAGATTATTTGATAACCAAATAGTTTTGGAAAATTTGTATGGTTGCTTCACCAGAAGTTTACCTATTTATTTATGGCTACTACCTTTTCTTCTTCTTCTTCTTTTTTTTTTTTTTTTTTTTTTTTTTGAGACAGGGTCTCACTCTGTCCCTCAGGCTGCACTGCAGTGGCACAATCTCAGCTCACAGCAACTTCCATCTCCCAGGCTCAAGCGATTCTCCTGCCTCAGCCTCCCAAGTAGCTGGGATTATAGGGATCTGCCACCATGCCTGGCTTATTTTTGCATTTTTAATAAAGATGGGGTTCACCATGTTGGCCAGGCTGGTCTTGAACTCCTGGCCTCAAATGATCCACCCACCTTGACCTCCCAGAGTGCTGGGATTATAGGTGCAAGCCACCTCTCCCAGCCTAAAATCCGTTTTTAAGCATTAATTACAAAAATACATGGCTTTGGTTTTTCTTTGAAATCTGGTTAGGATTCATTACAGCCTTTTTTTCTTAGCCAGACTTCTTTTTCCAAAATTTTGAGAAATATTTACTGATTACTCCAGAAATGGCATTCTATTTGGAAGGAAACCAAATGACCTGGCATATATCGTAATGCGGCCTAATATTTAAATCTACATTAAGCCATTTACCAGGCTGCTCCTTCATGAAAAGGACACAGGTCTAGGGATTTTTAGCTGAAATTGAGCATTCCCTTTTGTTATGAATGTAGGCAGCACATCCAAGTATATTAGCAGTACCTGTGACTTCGTCTCCCAGAGAAATCATAGAAATTTTCATATGACATTACAAATGTTGTAGTTATTCTTCAAATATCATTTATGGTTAATCTTACTTCAAAACTATGAAAGTCGTTAGATCTGCTATCAGATCCTAATGCATGAATAAAGAAACACACACGTTATCACTACATAACTAGATTTTTTAAATCCATGATGATATGGTTTGGCTGTGTCCCCACCCAAATCTCATCTTGAATTGTAGTTCCCAAATCCCCACCTATTTCAGGAGGGACCAGGTGGGGGTAATTGAATCATGGGGCTGTTTTCCCCCATTCTGTTCTTGTGATAGTGAGTTCTCACAAGATGTGATAGTTTATAAAGGGCCTCCTGCTTCACTGGGAACTCATTCTCCTTTCTGCTACTCTATGTAGAAGGACGTGTTTGTTTCCCCTTCCACCATGGTTGTAAGTTTCCTGAGGCCTCCCCAGTCATGCTGAACTGTGAGTCAATAAACCTCTTTCCTTTATAAATTACCCAGTCTCAGGTATGTCTTTATTAGCAGCGTGAGAATGGACTAATACACATGATCATGGTATTTCAATAAGACTGGTTTCCCTTATAATCATATATATTTTATTTTATGCATTAGAAAATCTTCTGAGAAAGGTCCACAGACTTCCTTGGACTGTCAGAGAGGTTCATGGCTCAGAAAAGATTCAGAATCCCTGAATCTGAATTCAGAATCCCAGACTGAGAGGTATTTTGCTGAGATTTCTTTCAGAAGCACGTAAAGATCGAAAACTTCTCTTAAGGATCTTCCAGGCACACTTCAACAATTGTTCTGAATTCAGAGGAGTTGGAAGAAGGGAGGATGGCAATGTGCAGGATGACAGAAACAACAGTTGCTCAAGAAACCAGACCAGAAGAGGAGGCATCTGCCTCAGTTCTTTTCCATCACCTCCTTCAGTGTTCCACCATGCCTCCCATCTGGACCTCGTGATTTGCTAGTATCTCGTTGTTACAGTAATATCTTCTTCTATTAAAAGATAATAATCCTCACATTCCTCCCTTTTGGTATGAGCCTCAGTATTTTCAGTGTACCAAAACAAAAGTAGATTTTTCACAAATGTATTGCATAGTTTTCACTGAAGTTCACCTTAGCCGATCATACAGAAATCCATGATAAACTGCCCCTGGGCTGGACAAGGTGGCTCACACCTCTAATTCCACAGTGGGCTTTGGCAGGCAGAGGCAGGAGGGTTGCTTAAGCTCAGGAGTTCCAGACCAGCTTGGGCAACATAGTGAGACCACCCTATCTCTTTTAATAAATAAACAAATAGAAAAAAAAAAAGAAAAAACCCTGCTTCTGCTTTGCTTGCTGAACAACCTAACTGGAAGATTTTCCACGCTCAAGATGAACATAATGTATGTAAGAGGAAGGAGAGGGGAGGAAGAAGAGGAGAAGAAGAAGGAAATAAAGAGACCAGGCGCGGCGGCTCACGCCTATAATCCCAGCACTTTGGGAGGCCAAGGTGGGTGGATCACTTGAGGTCAGGAGTTTGAAATCAGTCTGACGAAGAGACCAGCCTGGCCAATATGGTGAAACCTCATCTCTACTAAAAATACAAAAATTAGCCAGATATGGTGGCCGGCGCCTGTAATCCCAGTTACTCTGGAGGCTGAGGCAGGAGAATCGCTTGAACCTGGGAGGCAGAGGTTGCGGTGAGGCGGGATCACACCATTTCACTCCAGCCTGAGTTACAGAGCAGGACTCCGACTCAAAAAATAAAAAATAAAAATAAATAAATAAATAAACAGATCCCTGTTAACTTTATTGGATGCATTTTAAATTAAAAATGCTTGCCGGCCGGGCGCGGTGGCTCAAGCCTGTAATCCCAGCACTTTGGGAGGCCGAGGCGGGTGGATCACCAGGTCAAGAGATCGAGACCATCCTGGTCAACATGGTGAAACCCTGTCTCTACTAAAAATACAAAAAATTAGCTGGGCATGGTGGTGCGTGCCTGTAATCCCAGCTACTCAGGAGGCTGAGGCAGGAGAATTGCCTGAACCCAGGAGGCGGAGGTTGCGGTGAGCCGAGATCGCGCCATTGCACTCCAGCCTGGGTAACATGAGCGAAACTCCGTCTCTCAAAAAAAAAAAAAAAATGCTTGCCGATTGACACCCACTGATTAACTTTTATTTACTATAGTAAGAACATTTAACATGAGCTGTACTCTCTTAGCAGTTTAACCATGTGATGCAGTATTGTTGACCACAAGCACAATGTTGTACAGCAGATCTCCAGAAGTTAGTCATTGGGCATAACTGAAACTTCATACCTTTGAAGGGCAACTCCGCATCTCCTCCTCCTGCAGCTGCTGGCAAACCACCATTCTATTCTCCACTTTTTTTTTTTTTTTTTTTTAAAGACGGGGTTTCGCCATGTTGGTCAGGCTGGTCTTGAACTCCTGACCTCAGGTGATCCACCCGCCTTGGCCTCCAAAGTGCTTGGATTACAGGCATGAGCCACCATGCCTGGCCTTTTTTTTTTTTTTGAGACGAAGTCTCACTCTGTCGCCCAGGCTGGAGTGCAGTGGCGTGATTTTGGCTCGCTGCAACCTCAGCCTCCCGGGTTCAAGCAATTCTCCTGCCTCAGCCTCTGGAGTAGCTGGGATTACAGGCGTGCACCACCACGCCTGGCTAATTTTCATATTTTTAGTAGAGATGGGGTTTCACCACATTGGCCAGGCTGGACTTGAACTCCTGATTTCAGGCAATCCACCCACCTTGGCTTCCCAAAGGGCTGGGATTACAGGCGTGAGCCACTGCATCCAGCCCTCTACTCTCCACTTCTAAAGTTTGACCATTTTAGATCCCTCATGGAGTAGAATCATGCCACATTTATCCTTCTGTGACCAGCTTGTTTCTTTTAGCCTCATATCCTCAAGTTTCATCTGTATTGTCACATATTGCAGGATTTCCTTCTTTTTAAAGGCTAAGTAACATTGCATTGTATTTATAGACTATACTTTATTTATCCATCCATTTGTTGATGGACATTCAGGTTGTTTCCACATCTTTTTATTTGTTTGTTTTGTTGGTTCTTGTTTTGTTTTACTTTTGAGAGAGGGGTCTTGCTATATTGCCCAGGCTGTTCTTATACTAATGGGCTCAAGCAGTTCTCCAGCCTCAGCCTCCCGCGTAGCTGGGATAACAGGCACTGACCACCATGCCTGCCTCTTTCTTCATCTTGGCTTTTGCGGAGAGCAAATAGTTCTTCAGGATCCTCATTTTAACTCTTTAGGATAAATATCCGAAAGTGGAATTGCTGAGTCATACGGTGGTTCCATTTTTAATTTTTTGAGAAACTCCATATGATTTTCCATAGTGGCTACACAATTTTACATTCCCACCAACATTAACGGTTCCAATTTCTCCACATTCTTGCTAATAATTATCTTTTTATCTTTTTAAAAATAGATATTCTTGGCCGTGTGTGGTGGCTTACACTTGTAATCCCAGCAGCTTGGGAGGCTGAGGCGGGCGGATCACCTGAGGTCAAGAGTTCGAGACCAGCCTGGTCAACATGAAGAAACCCCATCTCTACTAAAAATACAAAAAAAAAAAAATTAGTTGAGGGTTGTGGTGGTCACCTGTAATCCCAACTACTCAGGAAGCTGAGGCAAGAGAATTGCTTAAACTGGGAGTTGGAGGTTGTAATGAGCTGAGATTGCACCATTACACTCCAGCTTGGGCAACAGAGCAGGACTCCGTATCAAAAAAAAAAAAAAAATGACATTCTTATCCAAGAGGTGTTGCTCACACCTGTAATCCCATCATTTTGGGAGGCCAAAGGAAGTGGATAGCTTGAGATCAGAAGTTGGAGAACAGTACTGGCAAAACCAAAGAAATTAGCTGGATGTGGTTGAGGCTGCAGTGAGCCAAGATTGCACTACTGTACTCTAGCCTGGGTGACAGAGTGAGACCCTGTCTCAAAAATGAACAAATATAAATGAATAAATAATAAAATAGCCATTCTAACAGGTTCGAGGTGGTAGCTTTCTGTGATTTTGGTTTGTATTTCCCTGGTGATTAGTGATGTTGAGCATCTTTTTATGCACCCCTTGCCCATTTGTATGTCTTCTTTGGAGAAATGTCTATTCAAGTTTTCTGCCTATTTTAAAATTGGTTTGTTGTTGTTGTTGTTATTGGGTTGAAGATGTTCCTTGTATATTATTTATATTAATCTCTTGTCAGATACATGGTTTGCAAATATTTTCTCCTGTTCTGTAGGTTGACGTGTTACTCTGTTGCTGTTTTCCTTGCTGCATAGAGGGGTTTTAGTTTAATGTAGTCCACTCATTTAATGTCACCTTTGTTGCCTGTGCTTGGTGTCATATTGAAGAAATTATCGCTAAGACCAATATGATTTACATTTTCCCGTGTTTTCTTCTAGAAGTTTTACAGTTTCAGGTCTTTTTTTTTTTTTTTTTTTTTTGAGACAGAGTCTCACTCTGTTGCCAGGCGCCAGGCTGGAGTATAGTGGCGCGATCTCAGCTCACTGCAACCTCCGACTCCCTGGTTCAAACAATACTCCTGCCTCAGCCTCCCGAGTAGCTGGGACTACAGGCACGTGCCACCATGCTCAGCTAATTTTTGTATTTTTAGTAGAGACGGGGTTTCACCATGTTGGCCAGGTTGGTCTCGATCTCTTGACCTCGTGATCCGCCCTCCTGGGCCTCCCAAAGTGCTGGGATTACAGGCCTGAGCCACCGCACCCGGCCAGTTTCAGGTCTCATGCTTAATCATTTAATCCACTTTGAGTTAATATTTGCGTATGGTGTAAGTTAAGGGTTCAGTTTAATTCTTTTTTTTTTTTTTGAGACCGAGTTTTGCTCTTGTTGCCCAGGCTGGAGTGCAATGGCACGATCTCGGCTCACTGCAACCTCTGCCTCCTGGATTCAAGCAATTCTCCTGCCTCAGCCTCCTGAGCAGCTGGGGTTACAAGCATGCGCCACCATGCCTGGCTAATTTTGTATTTTTTGTAGAGACGGGGTTTCTCCATGTTGGTCAGACTGGTCTCGAACTCCCAACCTAAAGTGATCCGCCCACCGTGGCCTCCCACAGTGCTGGGATTACAAGCGTGAGCCACCGTGCCTGGCTCAGTTTCATTCTTTTGCATGGGGATATCCAGTTTTTACAGTACCATTTATTGAAGAGACTGTTCTTTGCCCATTGTGTATTTTTGGCATCCTTATAGAGAATCAGTTGATCCTATATGGGTGGGTCACTCTGCTAACACCATGCTATTTTAATAATTGTTGATTTAAAATATATTTTGAAACCAGGGAATGTGATGCCTCCAGTTTTTATCTTTCTCAAGACTTTTGTCTCTTCCAGATCCCTTGTGGTTTCATCGGAATTTTAGGATTTTTTTTTTTTTCTAATTCTGTGAAATATGCTATTGGGATTTTGATAGGGATTGCTTTGAATCTGTAGGCTGCTTTGGATAGTATGGACATTTTAACAATATTAAGTCTTCTAATCCATGAACATGAAATTTTTTCTCATTTATTTATGTATCCTTTAATTTCTTTCGTCTATATTTTATAGTTTTCAGTATACAAATCTTTCACCTCTTTATTTCTATTTTATACTTGCTGATGCTATTGTAAATGACATTGTTTTCTTAATTTCCTGTCAAGATAGTTCATTGTTTGTGTATAGAAATGCAACTAATGAGGCCGGGCGCAGTGACTCAGGCCTGTAATCCCAGCACTTTGGGAGGCCAAGGCAGGCGGAATACTTCAGGCCAGGAGTTCGACACCAGCCTGGCCAACATGGTGAAATGCTGTCTCTACAAAACTACAAAAATTAGGCTGGGCATTGTTGTGTGCACCTGTAATCCCAGCTGCTTGGGAGGCTGAGGTAGGAGAACAGTTTGAATTCAGGATGCGGAAGTTGCAGTGAGCCGAGATCACGCCACTGCACTCCAGCTTGGGTGACACAGTAAGATTGTCTGAAAAAAAAAATGCAACTGATTCTTGTGTGTCGATTTTTTATCCTTCATATTTATAGAATTTATTAGCTCTACAGTTTTCTGTGTGTGTGTATTGTAGGTGGGGGGGTCTTTAAAGTTTTCTACATAAAAGACTATGTCATCTGCAAACAGAGATAATTTTACCTCTTCTTTTCTAATGTTGATGCCTTTTATTTCTTTTGTGAAGTCCTAATTGCTCTGGCTAGGACTTCCGGTACCATGTTGAGTAAGAGTGAGGTGAGTAGGTGTCCTTGCCTTGTAAATTTGATGTTCACTGTGGGCTTTTCATGTATGGCCATTATTATATTGAGGTAATTTCTTTTGTTCCTAATTTGTTGAAAATGTTTATCATGAAATGTGCTGAATTGTGTCAAATGCTTTTTCTGCTTCTATTAAGATGACACATGGTTTTTACCCTTCCCTCTTTTATTGTGGTATATCACGTTAATTGATTTTCATGGACTGAACTCTTCTTGCATCCTAGAGACCAATTCCACTGGTCACGGTGTTGATCCTTTTAATGTATTGTATTCAGTTTGCTAGCATTTAGTGGTGGATTTTTGCATCTGTATTTATTAGTGATATTGGTTTGTAGTTTTCTGTTTTCATAGTATCTTCATCTGCCTTTGGTATCAGGGTAATGCTGCCCTTATAAAATGAATTTGGAAGTATTCCTTTCTCTTCAAATTTTTGGAAGAGTTTGAGAAGGTATTTATTCTTCTTTAAATGTTTGCTAGAATTCACCAGTGAAGCCATTTGGTCCAGGGCTTTGCTTTGATTCCTGATTCACTCTCCTTACTACTTATAGGTCTGATCAAATTTTATGTTTCTTCATGGTTCAGTCTTGGTAGGTTGTATGTTTCTAGAAAATTCTCCACTTCTAGATTATCCAATTTGTTGGCTTATATTTTTTCATAGTAGCCTGTTAGGATTCTTTTCATTTCTGTGGCATCATTTGTAATGTCTCTTCTTTCATTTCTGATTTTGAGCATTCTTCTTTTCTAATTTAGTTTAGCTAAACATTTGTTTAAACTTTTCTAATTTAATTTAGCTAAACCAGTTCTTAGCTCTGTTAATTTTTTCCATTGTTTTTCATTCTGTATTTCACTTATTTCTATGTTACTTTTTTTTGCCCCCCTTCTGACTTTGGACTTAGTTTGTCCTTTTTCTATTTCTTTGAGGTATAAAGTTAAGTTGTTTATTTGAGAGAATCCTTCTTTCTAACATAGGCATTTATTACTAAATCATCCCGTTAGTACTGCTTTTGCTACATCCCATAAGTTTTGGTATGTTGTGTTTTCTTTTTTTTTTTTTTTTGTCTCAAGATTCACTTGTTGACTGTATGTGTCTCAAGATTCATTTTTTAATTTCCCTTTTGATTTCTTCTTTGATCCATTGGTTGTTCAGGAGTGTGTTTTTGAATTTTCACATATTTGTGAATTTTCCAGTTTTCCTTTTGCTATTTATCAATAGATCATTGTGGCTGGAAAAGATACTTTGTATGATTTCTTCCCTTCTCTCTCTTTCTTTCTTTCTCTCTCTCTTTCCTTCCTTCCTTCTTTCTTTCCCTCCTTCCCTCCTCCCTCCCTCCCTTCCTTGATGGACTCTTGCTTTGTCACCCAGGCTGGAGTGCAGTGGCGTGATCTTGGCTCACTGTAACCTCCTCCTCCCAGGTTCAATCAATTCTCCTGCCTCAGCCTCCCAAGTAGCTGGGATTACAGGTGAGTGCCACCATGCCCACCTTCCTGCCTTCCTTCCTCTTTTCTTTTCTTTCTTTTTTTTTTTTTTTTGAGACGGAGTCTTGCTCTGTTGCTAGGCTGGAATGCAGTGGCGCGATCTCAGCTCACAGCAACCTCCACCTCTTGGGTTCAAGCAATTCTCTTGCCTCAGCCTCCTGAGTAGTTGGAACTACAGGCACCCACCACTACATCCAGCTAATTTTTGTATTTTTAGTAGAGATGTGTTTCACCATGTTGGCCAAGATGGTCTCGATCTCTTGACCTCATGATCCGCCTGCCTCAGCCTCCCAAAGTGCTAGGATTACAGGCATGAACCACCTTGCTCAGCCTTCTTTTATTTTCTTTTTTTTGGCAGGGTCTTGCTCTGTCTCCCAAGCTGCTGTGCAGTGGTACGATCTTGGCTTACTGCAACCTCCACCTCCCAGGCTCAAGCCGTTCTCCTACCTCAGCCTCCTGAGTAGTGGGAACTACGGGTGTGTGCCACCAGGCCCAGCTAATATTTTTGTATTTTTCACAGAGACAGGGTTTCACCATATTGATCAGGCTGGTCTCGAACTCCTGACCTCAAGTGATCCACCCACCCCAGCCTCCCAAAGTGCTGGGATTACAGGCATGAGCCACCGCGCCTGACCTTACTGGCTATTTTTATATATTTTTTTCTAGACATATTTATTCAGATCCTTTATTTATGTTTTAATTGGGTCTTCTGTCTTTTTATTGTTGATTGTAAGATTTCTTATATATTCTCAGGACTAACTCTTACTAAATATATGATTTGCAAATATTTTCTTCCATTCTGTGTTGTCTTTTTGCTTTCTTCACACTCCTTTAATGGACAAAAACTTTTAATTTTGATGAAGTCTAATTTATCTATGTTTTCTTTTGTTGCTTGTGCTTTTACTATGGTATCTAAGAAACATGACCAAATCCAAGGTCACAAAGATTCACCCTCTGTTTTCTTCTAAGGAGTTTTATATCTTGTGATGGTGAATACTGAGTGTCAACTTGATTGGATTGAAGGATGCAAAGTATTGTTCCTGGGTGTGTCTGTGAGGGTGTTGCCAAATAAGATTAACATTTGTGTCCATGGACTGGGAAAGGCAGACCCCCTGGGTGGGCATTATCTAATCAGCTGCCAGTGTGGCTGGAATAAAATCAGGCAGAAGAATATGGAAAGACTAGACTGGCTTAGGCTCCCAGCCTACATCTTTCTCCCATGCTGGACACTTCCTGTCCTCAAACATTGGACTCCAAGCCAGGTGCGGTCGTGTGTGCCTGTAGTCCCAGCTACTCGGGAGGCTGCGGTGGGAGGATCGCTTGAGCCCAGGAGTTCTGGGCTGCAGTGTGCTATGCAGATCGGGTGTCCACACTAAGTTCGGCATCAATATGGTGACCTCCCGGGAGCGGGGGACCACCAGGTTGCCTAAGGAGGGGTGAATTGGCCCAGGTCGGAAATGGGCAGGTCAAAACTCCCATGCTGATCAGTAGTGGGATCACACTTGTGAATAACCACTGCATTCCAGCCTGGGCAACATAGCAAGACTCCATCTATGAAAATAAATAAATAAAATCTAAAAACAAACAAACAAAAAACATTGGATTCCAAGTTCTTCAGCTTTGAGACTGAGACTGGCATCCTTGTTCCTCTGCTTGTAGATAGCCTATTGTAGGACCTTGTGATCGTGTGAGTTAATATTCCTTAATAAACTCTCCTTTATATACGCATCCATCCTATTAGTTTTGTCCCTCTAGAGAATCCTGACTAATACATAGCTGTAGCTCTTACATTTAGGTCTTTGATCCACTTTGGGTTAATTTTTGTGTATGGTATCAAGTAAGGATCTAACTTCTTCTTTTTTTTTTCTTGTATGTGGATGTGCAGTTGTCCTAGCACCATTTGTTGAAAGACTATTTGTTTCTCTATTGAATTGTCTAGGTGCCCTTATCAAAAATCAATTGGTAATAGATGTATGGATTTATCTGTGGACCCTTAATTTGATTCCATTAATTCTATTCTTATTCCTGTACCATACTATCTTGATTACTGCAGTTTTGTAGTAGAGTTTGAAATTCAGAATTCAACTTTGGGGACCAGGTGCGGTGGCTCGCTCCTGTAATCCCAGCACTTTGGGAGGCCGAGGCGGGCAGATCATGAGGTCAAGGGATCAAGACCATCCTGGCCAACACAGTGAAACCCTCTTTCTTCTAAAAATACAACTTTTGGCTGGGTGCAGTAGCTCATGCCGGTAATCCCAGCACTTTGAGAGACCGAGGTGGGTGAATCACCTGAGGTCAGGAGTTCGAGACCAGCCTGGCCAACCTGATGAAACCCCATCTCTACTAAAAATACAAAAATTAGCTGGGAGTGGTGGCAGGCACCTGTAATCCCAGTTACTTGGGAGACTGAGGCAGGAGAATCACTTGAACCCAGGAGAAGGAGGTTGCCGTGAACCGAGATCACACCACTGCACTCTAGCCTGGGTGACAAGAGCAAAACTGAGCCTCAAAAAAGAAGAATTCAACTTTTTTTCTTCAAGATTGTTTTAGCTATCCTGCTACCTTGCAATTCCACATGAATTTTAGGAGTAGCTTTTCCATTTCCATAATTCAAAATTTGGAATTTTGATTGGGTTGCATTGAATCCGCAGATCAACTTTGGAATTACTTTCATTGTAACAATATTAAATTATTCAGTCCATGAACCAAGATGTATTTCCACTTATTTAAGCCTATGTACTTTAATTTCTTCCAAAAATGTTTTGCAGTTTTCAGTGTAAAAGTCTTTGCCTCTTGCTTTAATTTATCCCTAAGCATTTCATTCTTTTTGAAGTTATTGTGTTAATTTTATTCTCAGATTTGCTATGGTTTGGATGTGGTTTGTCCCTGACAAAATTCATGGTGAAATTTGATTCCCAATGTAGCAATGTTGGGAGGTAAGGTCCAGTGGGAAGTGTTTAGGCAATGTGGGGGATCTCTCTGGAAGAGTCTAAGGCCAGCTTATGGGAGTGAGGGAATGCTTGCTTTCTCAGGAATGGATTCGTTCTTATGAGACCAGCTTGTTATAAAGTGAGGTTTCTTCTCCTGTTTGGTCCTTTTTCCATACAAACCTCCTCTCCCTTTGACTTTTCACCACGTTATGGCACAGCATAAAAGCCATCATAGGAAGCCAGTGCCATGCCCTTGAACTTTCCAGCCTGCAGAATCATGAGCTAAATAAACCTCTTTTCTTTATAAATTACCCAGTCTCAGTTATTGTGATATAGCAACATAAAACGGACTAAGACAAGATTGCTCATTGCTAGTGTATAGAAATGCCATTGACTTACTTATTGCCTTTCTATCCTGCTTCTTTGCTGGACCCATTTGTTAGGTCTAATAGTTTTGTGTGTGTACATGTGTATTATTTAGGTTTTCTATAGATAAGATCATATCGTCTGAAATCAATATAATTTTATTTCTTCATTTCTAATCTGGATGCTGTTTTTAATGTCCTTACTTTTTAGAAATAAATACGGAAATACTTACAGACAAAAATGGTGTCTGAGATTTGCTTCAGAATAATGGGGAAGAGGAGGCAGGCAAGGGGTGTAGATGAAAGAAGACATACCATCAGTTGCCAATTGTTGAAGCAGGGTGATGGGGACATGGGTTCATAATATTAATCTCTTTACTTTTGTGAACACTTTAACATTTCCACTAAAGGAAATTTTAATGCCTGTAATCCCAGCACTTTGGGAGGCCGAGGCAGGCAGATCCCCTGAGGTCAGGAGTTCGAGACCAGCCTGGCCAACATGGCAAAACCCCATCTCTACTAAAAATACAAAATTAGCTGGGCATGGTGGTGTATGCCTGTAGTCCCAGCTACTTGGGAGGCTGAGGTAGGAGAATCACTTGAACCCGGGAGGTGGAGGTTGTAGTGAGGCAATATCGTGCCACTGCACTCCAGCCTGGGCAACAGACCAAGACTCCATCTCAAAAAAATAAAATAAAATAAAATTTCCACTAAAAATGAAATGGACATGTCTGGAGCCATCGTGGATTCTGAACTCAGAACCTCTGAGATAAGTGATTAAGGAATCTGCTTTTTTAACAAGCTCCTCAGACTATCCCTACAGACAACACTATTTGAAGATTCCTGCCCCAGCCTGTGAATTACAAATGAACAGAGTTTCTCTTACCCCACTCTAGGATACAGTCCAGGTTTTCACCACACTGCTAACTTTGGCAAACCCAGGCCTGTGTTCAAGAAGTGGTGATAAAGCCTTCCCCTTCATCTTCACAAAAACCTGTGATTTAGCACAGTGTTATTTATATATTGACCTATTATATATTTTGTTTGCTGGGAATGGTAAATTTTATTAATTTACCAGTCAACAATTAGACCACTTCTACAAATAAACAAACAAACAAATAGAAAAGGCTGTGAGGTCAAGCATAAATCGTTGAATTGATTTTTAAACTAATATTCCAGTTGTTTATACCTTCTGTCTTATCACTAACAAATACCACAAGCTAGCCGGGCGCGGTGGCTCAAGCCTGTAATCCCAGTACTTAGGGAGGCCGAGGCGGGTGGATCACGAGGTCAAGAGATCGAAACCATCCTGGTCAACATGGTGAAACCCCGTCTCTACTAAAAATACAAAAAATTAGCTGGGCATGGTGGCGCGTGCCTGTAATCCCAGCTACTCAGGAGGCTGAGGCAGGAGAATTGCCTGAACCCAGGAGGCGGAGGTTGCGGTGAGCCGAGATCGCGCCATTGCACTCCAGCCTGGGTAACAAGAGTGAAACTCCGTCTCAAAAAAAAAAAAAACAAATACCACAAGCTTAAGGGCAAATTGTCTTTAAACCAAAAATCAGTTAATTGTGCTAAGTCATACGACCTGATTTTTTTGCTTACCAGTAGCAGTTTCACAAAAGCAGATTTTTCTTTTCTTTCCAAATTGGCCACCAGGGCGGGGCCGGAGAGACCAGCGGACCTGGCAGTTACTCCCCGCAGAGTTTTCTTTTTAGAATTCAATAAGAAAAAATATTTATTTCTGCCTTCCAGATTTTGGGGGTGAAATTATAACTCTCTGAAGCTAATTTTTACATTGCTATTTTAAAATCAGGTTTCCAAGCCCAGGAACCTGTGTTTAAACCACGCAAACTGTCTGCTAGAGCTGGCCCTGAGCTCCTCGTTTGTGCTTTCTGCACAGCTGGCCCCATTTGTACTTTAGATTCCAATGGAGCCCCGGATTTCTATATGACACCCTCTGAGCACTTAAGCCCTTGCTTTGTCAGTGTATTCCAGTGGGCTTCTTGTTGTTCTGTTGCTCTATAAATGCATCCTGTCATTATCTCTCACCTATGGGGGGCTGTCTCCATCAGTCTATTCCGCTCGTTCACTTTACAGTCCCTTGGCACAAAAGTGCTCAGTAGATGCTATTGGCTGACATCCAGTCCTAGACAATCTTATTAACTGTCACACCTACAGAAACTATTATATTGGGGTCCTGAAGGCATTTTAAAGAACATAGTAACTACATGCCAAAGAGGCTAGGAGAGCTTTCACCCAAATGGCTGTTTTCTTACCCCTGCGTTACTCAGATTTATGCTCAGCATTTAGCATGGAGCAGTGATCATAACTTTAAATATGAGATTTGTTTTCAGCCGAGCAGACAAGTGCTTGTTTTTCACCCAAATGAAAGCCCGTACGTCAGTGTTTTGTCATGTGTGCTTTTTTGTAGAACTTTCATGTAATGACTTCATTGCATATTAACGTCCAGCACTGCCAGGGAATTTTTAGGGCTGAGCCCCTCGAACTGGCATTTGTCCTGGGTCAGCCCATTGGCATTTGTGAAAATGCCCATTAGGTAGGAGGACTGTTTCCTGAAGTGAAAGAGCAAATTCCTCCAAGCATTCTCCGTGGTGTGAGGAATTGCTTCTCAAGGAAGGAATTGAAATCATTTGACCATCTCTCCTCACCCATAGTCTCAGTTTCCTGACATTCTGAGTTTTGCAGTGACACATTCTCTTGGGTATGTGAACTGACCAAAGGCGATGTTGCCTCACAGAGCACATTGCAGGGAGCTGTCTGCCTGAACCCCTCTTACTTCTCATTTCCAGCCAAGAGCAAGGCCATGATGCACACGCGTGTGTATGTTTGTGTGTGTGTGTGTGTGTGTGTGTGTCTGTGTGTGTGTAGGTCTTCTCTTGACAAAGAATAGGCATGAATTGAATCAATTCAGTTAATTACGTGATGCATATAAAAACAAACCTCCAAAAAGGGTGAAGTGGTAACATAATACATGAGATACCAGCAAGTTCAAAGCCATCTTCTGGTATTTTCAGTTTAACCTGTAAATCCTATGTTTCTTCTCTTTGTATGACAGCGTTGAAGGAAAACTAGGATTATCCCTGAACCAGAACCCTGAATTGCAGAGATTCTCCATAACACATTGCTCTACTGTTGCCAAACAAAATACTTGTCAGGCCCTAGAATGGCTTAGAATTAATTCCACAGTTGGCAGTAGTGATGTTCAAGTTGTGGTGTTCCTTCCTAAAGTTAGGGAAATTCCATTCAAAGTCCCCAAATTCTTTTAAATTTTTGGCATGCACAGCATGCAGAATTTAATATAGCTAAGTAGTTTTATTTTAAAAACTATTCAATATCAACAGGATGTTTGTCACAACTGTGCCTTACTTAAGATAATCATAAATGCCTTTTTTTGGATGTTCTGTTCACAATCCTAGGAACGCACAGTAACTGGCAGCATATGGAGCCATTTTCTTCTGAAGAAATGCATTTCCCTCCCAAATTTGCTGTTAATAATTTGATTCATTAGACTTAAAATTCACGGAAAGATTATTGGCTTTATCTTTCCTTCTAAAATATTGTTTTCACTCTGTTGATAGTTGGTAAGCTCCAGCTCTTCCCAATTTTTCTTTGAAAAAAGGTTATTTATTCAATGAACACCTACCACATGCCAGAGACTTCACATATATTATCTCATTTGATCCACATCTCACTAATAAACAGATATAAATCCCTGCTTTAGAAATTAGAAAACCATGCCTTGGACATTTTAAGAAACGTGGTTAAGATCTCACAACCACTAAAGATGTTGGCTCCAAAGCCTGGGTCTTTCCCAAATACTCAGCTGCCTCCCAGACCAGAGGCCATAAGTTTGCAATATGCGATCAGGAAAGGCTTCCTGAAGGAAGTGGTAGGATTAGGAGGTGTTTTAAGACAAGAGCAATGGGAGCTTTCAGAGCAATGAGTGGGAAAACATATTAAGAATCAAAACCATCTGGAAAATAAACAGAAACACATACACAGCATTCCTGGGCGGCTGAAGGAACCACGAGTTCATGTCACTTGCCTGATTGGTTCTTTAGAAAGTCATTAATTTCCAGCTGGGCGTGGTGGCTCACACCTGTAATCCCAGCACTTTGGGAGGCTGAGGCGGGCGGATCACGAGGTAAGGAGTTCAAGACCAGCCTGGGCAACATGGTGAAACCCCGTCTCTACTAAAAGTACAAAAATTAGCCCAGCATGGTGGTGCGCACCTGTAATCCCAGCTGCTTAGGAGGCTGAGGAAGAAGAATCGCCCTAACCCAGGAAGGGGAGGTTGCAGTGAGCCAAGATCGTGCCACTACACTCCAGCCCTGGTGACAGAGTGAGACTCCATCTCAAAAACAGAAAAAAGTCATTAATTTCAATTGTTCTATCACATTTATTGATCACCTCCTACTTGCCAGGCCCTTTTCTAGATGATGGGATGGAACCAAGACTAAAATAATCCCTGCCAAAAAAAAATCTCTGCCATAGAGCTGTTGCCAAGTAGGAGGTAAGATCCCTCCCTTTCTCCCTCCCTCCTTCGTTTCCTTCCTTCTTTCCTTCTCATCTTCACTTATTAATTCACATAGACTCCCTTTTTCAGGAACCACCGAAGAGTGTCCTGGAGAGAAGGTTCCAAAGAAGCCTGGAGCAAGTTCCAGCCTGGCGGAGGCTCCTGGGGGTCGTGGAGTTGCCCGTGGGCATCACCACCCGGCTGTCTGTGTCTCTGGCCTGGGGCCAAGATGTGTGGGCTGGACTTGCAGGCAGAGGTCTAGGGAGGCTTTTGGGAGATGACCACTTCCATCTGAAGGACTTCGTGGTCTCTGAGGTGCCTTTGCTGTCTCATTTGTCAGCTCCCTTTGATCAGAATCTGGCTGGCCCTGGGCCTCCACCTGGTGCTGGGCTGGCACGGAAAGCACCAGCCTCACCACTAAACCTGTGAGACAGCTCCACACAGGAGAGGCTGGCTTACTCCTCTCCTGCCGCTGCACACAGGCCAGGCTGTAGGAGGGCTGGATCTGGTTTGAGGGAGGAGGGATAGCTGGGCCGGGGAACCAAAGGAGGGGATGGGGAGAGAAAGCGCCAGGGCTGCATCCTGAGGGCATTCAAAAGGGAAAGTGGGGCCAGGTGCGGTGGTGTGTGCTTGGGATCCCAGCACACAAGAGGCTGAGGTGGGAGGCTGGCTTGAGGCCAAAAGATGGAGGCTGCAGTGAGCTGAGATCACTGCACTCCAGCCTGGGCAACAGAGCAAGACCCTATCGAAAGAGAGAGGGAGAGAAAAGAAAGGAAAGGAAGGAAAGGAAAGAAACGAGAAAGTCACAGAGAGAAGACAGCAACCAACCAGCCAGGGAATGACCAGAAGACATCAAGCTAGGAGAAAGGCCTGGAACAGATCCTCCCAGCCTCCGGACACCTTGGTTTGGATTTCCAGCCTCCATGAGTGTGAGGGAATGAACTCCTGTTGCTTAGGGCCCTACTTTGGCAGAGCTTTCCCTAGCTGCCTACCAGGGCCTGCCCTGAGAAGCCCTCACCCTCCGCGCTCAGCTGCCATGGGACCTCTGGGCTCTTCCCACTTCCACTTGCCTCTTCCCCTTATCTTCTGTTGCCACACAGTAGCTGGAGTGCTTTTTTTTTCTTTACAGGTTCTGGCTCTGTCGCCCAGGCTGGAGTGCAGCGCTGCAGTCTGGGCTCACTGCAGCCTCAACCTCCCAGGCTCAAGCGATCCTCCAGCCTCAGCCTCCCGAGTAGCTGGGACCGGAGGCCCGCGCCATCATGCCCGGGGAATATTTGTATTTTTTTTTGTAGAGAAGTGGGTCTTCCTATGTTGTCCAGGCTGGTTTGAAATGCCTGGCCTCAAGCAATCTGCCCGTGTCTGCCTCCCAGAGTTCTGGGATTACCGGCATGAGCCCCGCCTCAGCGTGCTCTTTATAACATCAAGTTTTACCCCCTTAAGCCTTCCAGTGACTTCCATCCTTCCCTTCCCACAGGGCCTGGTCGGCTGCCCCCAATCCCCGGGCTTCCCCTCTCTTCCCTGCAGCCTCGGCCAGGCCCTCCGGCCCTCCGCCCCTCCCCCGGGCACTCCCGGGGCTGTGTGACCAGTGCAACCTCGATGGGCCCTTCCTCCTGAAGATGCAGGTGGTCAACACGACTTAGCGTATGAAGGCGAACATGACCCGGTCTAGACTTTATTTACAGATCCAATGTTAGTACATTCACTTCTTTCTTCTGATCTTAAAAGAAATGGAGGGCCGGGCGCTGTGGCTCACATCTGTAATCCCAGCACTTTGGGAGGCCGAGGCAGGCGGATCACCAGTCAGGAGTTCGAGACCAGCCTGACCAACATGGTGAAACCCCCTCTTTACTAAAAACACAAAAAGTAGCCAGGTATGGTGGCACGCGCCTGTAGTCCCAGCTACTCAGGAGGATGAGGCAGGAGAATCGCTTGAACCCGGGAGGCGGAGGTTGCAGTGAGCTGACCGGAGATCGCGCCTCTGCACTTCAGCCTGGGCCAGAGCGAGATTCCGTCTCAGAAAAAAAAAAAGAAAGAAAATTGAAACCTTTCCCTTGGCCACTAAAAGCACCGCGGGCACTGGCCTATGGGAAGCTTCCCCGGCAGGTCCCGACCCACTGGCGAGGCGGAGGGGCGAGGCTGGAGGAGGGGTGGGGGAAGCAGGGCCGGAGGGGTGAGGAGAACGGGGAGGGGGCGTTGGGGGGTTAGGAGGGAGCTGGAGGAGTGGGGTGAGGAGAGAGGGGGGAGCGGAGGGGAGAGCGGGGGCGGGGGGGAGCGGAGGGGTGAGGGGAGTTGGGGGCGGAGGGGAGTTGGGGGCGGAGGGGAGTTGGG
>NW_022437054.1:4577451-4690075 GCF_009761245.1 Sapajus apella
GGGAGTTGGGGGCGGAGGGGAGTTGGGGGCGGAGGGGAGTTGGGGGCCGAGGGGAGTTGGGGGCCGAGGGGAGTTGGGGGCGGAGGGGCGGGGCGGACGGGCGGGGCCCTCAACTAGCCTCAGTGGCGCAGCCCAGCCGGCAGCACGGGGAGAACGCCGCCGCGGGGTCTGCAGAGGCAGCTCGGGACAATTCCCCACTGCTGTCCAACCAGACTGTGGCCCTAAACCCCTTCTGCCAGCGCCACTCGGAGGAGGATGTTTAGACTAAACTGTGGGGATCGGTCCAGCAAAAGCCGACTGGCTCAGGCGTCCATACCGCGTTTGTGGAGCTGGCACAGGCCCCGCGCCCTGGACACCCGCAGGGCGCCCCACCCGGCGTCGCCGCACCCGCTCCCCCTGCGCGCGGGGGTCTCCCGCCACAGGGCCAGTCTCTCTGCTAGAGCAGTCAGACTGCGGGGCACTTCCTACTGCTTCGCAGCACGTATTGTCCATCCTCTCTAAACTCAGTTCTGTGACTACAGGGTCGCGTCTGCGTTCCCACCGCTGTGGCCTCCACGGCTAGCGCTATGCCTGGAATTCAGAACATACATAGTGAATGAATGAATGAATGAATGAATGAATGAAGAAAAAAATCCTTAAGATTCCTGAAATTGCACCAGAAGAGATACAGTACTTTAAACCTTAAAGGCTTTACGTCTCCTGAGGTTCCCTGAAAAATGCAGATACCCAGCGGTTATTAGTTAAGAGAGAAAATGTAGGCCGGGCGCAGTGGCTCACGCCTATAATCCCAGCACTTTGGGAGGCCGAGGCGGGTGGATCACGAGGTCAAGAGATCGAGACCATCCTGGTCAACAAGGTGAAACCCCGTCTCTACTAAAAATACAAAAATTAGCTGGGCACGATGGTGCGTGCCTGTAGTCCCAGCTACTCGGGAGGCTGAGGCAGGAGAATTGCTTGAATCCAGGAGGCGGAGGTTGTGGTGAGCCGAGATCGTGCCATTGCACTCCAGTATGGGCAACAACAGCGAAACTCCGTCCCAAAAAAAAAAAAAAAAAAAAAGAGAAAATGTAGCCCAGGATGCGGTGGGGACAGGGGAGGAAGGAGGGCTCAATCACTGTTTCCTGCGGATACCACGCTGGGCCAGCCCTGTACTGGGGATGCAATGACATGGCCTTACCTTCCGTGAAATGATGCCAGGACACACAGGGTACCCCCAAATCCCTACTCTCTTACTTTTGACTCCTCTTGGGGCCCATAAATAAAAAAGGAACTGGGCTTGGGAGACTGTGATCCTACTCTATTTTTAACTGTACTCAGTTATTTAAAAAATTAAACTGGAGAAGGATATCGAGAAATCTGACAAGAACCATTCTACAGCAGCAGGGTGGGCGCCCAAAGCCGACAGGCCTCTCGTCACAGGAGCCCCATCTTTGGTTTCTTCCCCTGCTGGGATCTCAGCGTTCCCTGCCAGCTGGTTCTCAATCCCGGCTTCTGCTCCAGCTGGATGTCTTGGCTTCGCCTGTTTTCCTGCTTCTTCTTCCCTTCCCAGCCAGACTTCTCCAGATTTCTCCAGCTAAGCTGTGCTCAACATTAGAATAGTTGCACGGTCATTAGAGAGATCTTCAGCTCATACACATTTTGAAAAATAATTAGGACACGATTTGTCAGATGGAAGGGCCATCTGCGAGAGTGACGTGGATGCTTAGAAGCCAGGCTGGGAAAAACATCTATCATGTCTGATCTCTCAAATAAGCCTGTTAGTTTCACTCTGAGTTGTGATTTTAAGTGTAGTTTCAGCTGTTTAAAATGTTTAAAAAATATTTTCCTTTTGTCTTGACTTCTTACATTTCTTTTCTTTCTTTCTTTCTTTATTTATTTATTTCTTTTTAGACAGGGTCTCACTCTGCCACCCAAGTCAAGGCTCATTGCAGCCTCCACTTTGTGGGCTCACGTGAGCCTCCCCCCTCAGCCTCTGCCCTCCCCACACCCCACCTCCTTCAGTAGCTGGGACTATAGATGTAGGTCACCACGCCCAGTTTGTTGTTGCTGTTGTTTTTTGAGATGGAGTCTCACTCTGTTGCCCAGGCTGGAGTACAGTGGGGCAATCTTGGCTCACTGCAGCCTTCGCCTCCCGGGCTCAAGCCTCAGCCTCCCGAGTAACTGGGACTACAGGCACGTGCCACCATGCCCAGTTAATTTTTTGTATTTTCAGTAGAGATGGGGTTTCACCATGTTGATCCGGCTGATTTCAGACTCCTGACCGCAGGTGATCCACTCACCTGGGCCTCCCAAAATGCTAGGATTAGAGGCGTGAGCCACTGGGCCGGGCCACGCAGGTATTCTTATTTATTATTAATTCCCTAAAGGTCTAAGGTCCTCTTCTTTGGAAACACATGAAATGTAACTAATTAATTATGTGACAAGAATAATATTTCCTGTTAACAGGAAGTATTCAAATAACTTGGAGGCCGTAGATAATATAGAGTAAAAAAATGGCTTCTAATTTCGGAGATAAAATAATAATAACTAGCCTGAGGGAAAAGAGAAGAGAAACGGTGTGCCAACTACAGTTATTTTGTTTCTCCCTTGTTTATGGAGGCTTCCATTTGTTCACTCTTTTGTGTAAAACAAAATTTGTTGAGTGGCTTCTATGTACTAGGCAAGGGTCCACCATACCTACCTACATCCTAACCTCTGACCTCAAAGAGCTAAAACTCTAACAGAAGTAGACAGGTCTACAAGGAATCATGACAGGAGAACATTTCTCAGGGGGCAGAAGTCCCACAGAGCTGCTGGGAATTCAGGAGAAAGCAAAGGGGGCTGTTCCTGGCTAAGATCAGGAACAACTTCTGAGAGACATTGAGCCAGAAGCAGGCCATGAAGGGAGATGTAGTCATGTCCTGTCGCTACCATAACAAACACAGTTTTCCTTCCTCATCCGCAGGGGATACGTTCATCCCCCTGTGGATCCCTGAAACCACAGATGGCCCCAAACCCTATATATACTATGTGTTTTCGTACACATACATATGTACGATAATTTATAAATTATGCACAGTATGAGATTAACAGCAATAACTGGCCAGGCATGGTGGTTCACACCTATAATCCCAGCACTTTGGGAGGCCAAGATGGGCAGATCACTTGAGGTCAGGAGTTTGAGACCAGCCTGGCCAAAATGGTGAAAACTCATCTCTACTAAAAATACAAAAATTAGCTAGGCACAGTGGCGTGCACCTGTAGTCCCAGATACTCAGGAGGCTGATGCAGGAGACTCGCTTGAACCTAGGAGGCTGAGGCTGCAGTGAACTGAGATTTGTTCCACTGCATTCCAGCCTGGGCGACAGAGCAAGACTTCATCTCAGAAAAGAAAAAAGAAAAGAAAACCCAATGACTAAAAATAAAATAGAACCATTATAATAATATGCTGTAATAAAAGTTATGTGAATTTGGCTCCTATCTCCCAGAATATCTTACTGTGCTGGACTCACCCATTTTCTGACGTTGGTTGACAGTAGGTAACTGAACCCATGAACAGCAAAGCCACAGGTAAAGGACTACTGCACCACAGACTTAGTGGCTTAAAGCAACATTACTTAATTATCTCATAGTCCTGGAGGTCAGAAGCCCAGTGCGGATCTCGATGGACTAACACCAAGGAATTGGAGAGCCGCATCCCTTCATGGAGGCTCTAGCAGAGAGGCTGTTCCTGCTAGTTGGGTTCCTACCCTAATTCAGCTCTTTGTAGTTGTAGGAGTGGGGAGTGTTTCTTGCTGGCTGTTCTCAGCTTCTGGAGGCTGCTGCCTCCCTTGGCTTGTGGCCTCTATCTTCAAAACTAGAGGCAAGGTCAAGGCTTTCCTATGCTGTTGCATCTTTCTGCCCCCCCACTTCTGCCTTCTACTACTTTATTAAAATTTTTAAAAATTTTTTTATTTTTGAGACAGAGTCTTGCTCTGTCACCCAGGCTAGAGTGCAGTGGCGTGATCTCGGCTCACTGCAACCTCTACCTCCCTGGTTCAAGCAATTCCCCTGCCTCAGCCTCCCAAGTAGCTGGGATTATAGGCCTGTGCCACCATGCCTGGTTTTTTTTTTTTTTTTTTTTTTTGCATTTTTAGTAGAGATGGGGTTTTACCATGTTGGTCAGGCTGGTCTCAAGCTCCCGATCTCTTGTGATCAGCCCGCCCCAGCCTCCCAAACTGCTGGGATTACAGGCGTTAAGCTACCATGCCAGGCTTCTACTACTTTTAAGGACCCATTTGACTACAGTGGGCCCCACGTGAGTAATCCAGCATAGTCTCCCCAGTTCAAGGTCTGTAAGCACAATCACCTCTTCAGCTCCCCCTTTGACTAGTCAGGGAACGTAGTCACAGGTACCAGTCGTTAAGGCATGGACATCTTTGGGGGGCTATTATTCTGCCTACTACAAATGAGAAGGATTTCAACCAAAAGAGAAACTGGGGAGAGGACATCCAGGCCTGGAAAGGCACAAGCAGGGTATGGGGATAGATCCTACGCAGGAAATAGCCATTTTATTGGGCCTAGAGTCTAAGATAGCCCCCTGCACACTGACACACAGATGCACACACAGAAGGCAAAAGATGAAAAAAAAAGTTGGAAAAATTGTTTTTGTTTCTAAGTCATGGAGGACATCAAATAACAAGGAATCTAGGCTTTAGTCAGTAAGTGACGAGGAGCCTCTAAAGGTTTCCAATGGCCAGGCACGGTGGCACGTGCCTATAGTCCCAGCTACTCAGGAGGCTGAGGCTGGAGGATCGCTTGAGCCCAGGAGTTCTGGGCTGTAGTGCACTATGCCGATCGAGTGTCCGCACTAAGTTCGGCAACAATATGGTGACCTCCCAGGAGCGGGGGACCACCAGGTTGCCTAAGGAGGGGTGAATCGGCCCAGGTGGGAAACAGAGCAGGTCAAAACTCCCGTGCTGATCAGTAGTGGGATCACGCCTGTGAATAGCCACTGCACTCCAGCCTGGGCAACATAGCGAGACCCTGTCTCTTAAAAAAAAAAAAGTTTCCAGCAAAGCTGTGTTAGGAAAACCAGTCTAACTTAAAGTTGTGTACACTGAATGGCACAATAAAGAAACCAAAGCAGATGAGCCCATATGAGCTATTGCATTAGTCCAGAAATGAAGGGGATGGGGATTCGGTGGCCTCCTCTCCAAGGCCAGTTCTTTATCTCTGCTGTAAATAGTGGTCTGATCTATAGGACATAACTACGTGCTGCTTTACGTCACTCATTCTGTGATAATTTGCTACAACACCAATAGAATAATATCTGCATTATTAATAAAATATATGATTCTTCCACTAAAAAGTCTTCCTCTTGAACCTCCGTTCTCCTCCAGGTCCCACTGTATCCCTTTCCTCTGCTCTCCAGCTAGATTTCTCTGCTCTGCGTTCCCTGAGCCCAGCAATCTACCATCAAGCGTCTGCTTGTCAATCTACCAATACAGCTCTTGCTAAGGTTCCCATGACTGCCGTGTCTTTCCATCTAACGGGCATTTTTCAGCTGCCATTTTACTTGACTTCTTAGTCATATATATCTTTGCTGACCCTTCCCTCTTTGAAACGCTCTTTCCTTTGTTTCTGTGAAACTACGTGTTCCTCCAGCTCCCTGGCAGCTTATCTGTTTCCTGTGTAGGGTCACTCTCCTCCCAACACTTGGCCGTAAAATGTTGCATTTCCTCAAAGTTTAGGTCCCTTCCCCTTCCCCTGCCTGCTCTCCACCGAGGTAGACTCCTCCATACCTTCAGCCTCAGTGACCCCTCATAGCACATACAAACAACTCGCAAGTTTACATCTCCCCAAATAAATCAGTGTCGACAACTGATGCCTTCACGGCATCTCCAGCCACTCCACTCTAGCTCAAAGATACCTGTAAAAACAAATTAATGATCTCAGTTCAGAGGATGGGACCACCGCCCATCAGTCCCAGAAGCTAGAACCTGAGGAGCCACTCCGTTGTCCGCAGAGCCAGTCCATCGCAAGTTTGAAAGGTTTACTGTCGTACTTCTCCTCTTTCTTCCTCTCCACGTCCACAGCCACCATCCTAGTCCAAGCTGCACCACCTCGCTCTTTAACGACTGCAATACTCTGGCCACCCAGCTTTCCCTCCTTCCTCCTGGCTCCCTCCCATACTCCACACAGCAGCCAGAGCTGTCTTTCGGAAACACATCAGCTCAGATCACCTCACTCCTCAGTTCAGATCCTTTTTTTTTTTTTTAAGATGGGGTTTCACCATGTTGGTCAGGCTGGTCTTGAACTCCCGACCTCAGGTGATCCACCCGCCTTGGCCTCCATAGTGGTTGGATTTCAGGCGTGAGCCACCGCGCCTGGCCTCAGAACCTTTTTGACTCCACTTTGTTCTACAAATAAAGACCAAAATCCGCTGGGATCCATGGCTCATGCCTATAATCCCAGCACTTTGAGAGGCCAAGGCAGGTGGACCACCTGAGGTCAGGAGTTCGACACGAGCCTGGCCAACATGGTGAAACCCTGTCTCTACTAAAAATACCAAATTATCCAGGTGTGGTGGCGCGTGCTATAATCCCAGCTACATGGGAAACTGAGGCAGGAGAATCGCTTGAACCTGGGATGCAGAGGTTGCAATAAGCAGAGATCATGCCATTACACTCCAGCCTAGGCAACAAGAGCGAAACTCCATCTCAAAAACAAAAATAAAAATGAAATGCCCCACCAGGCCCTGCAGAGCCTGGCCCCGCCTGCCTCCATCATTATGTGCTGGCTGTCACCTCTCCTCCCGGCTCTCATCACAACGGTTTCTTTGAGCATCTGCAGCGGCACATGTTCCCTCCACCACAGGCCCTTCCCACATGTGGTTCTCCCTCTTGGAACGCTTTCTGTTCTTGATTGTGTTCGTGTCTTCTCATCTTTCAGGTCTTGGCTAAAGTGCTCTTAAAGTGATTTCTTAAACCAGGTCACATCTTCATTGTGAGCTCTCATGAGATGTGTCTTTCTTTGCAGCATTAACCACAATCCCAAATTTCCATTCCTCTGTTGCATTCTCTGATGATTACCTTTCCTGCTGGGCTTGTAAAGCTCCATGGTCCTGCCCATTTTCACTCTCTCATCCCCAGGGCCCACCACATCTGGGTGCCAACAACCATGTGAACAAATTCGGTCCTGGTGGAGAGGTCTATATGCCCAGCACACTGTAAGTGCTTGCCAAATATTTATTGAGTAAATCTATTTGTTCCATTTTAGACCATTTTGACTTTAACAGATTTTCAAGACATCCATGCAAAAATGTCAGCCAGTGGTTGGAAGTGTGGAAGTAAACATATAGGACTTTGTGATGCAAATTATAACTTTCATTATGCATAGAGAGCCCCCAAATTCCTCATTATGCTAAATAAAAGAGAGAAAACAAAGGTTGACCAGAATGAACTCAAGATCTTCTTTTTCTTTGGAGTCGCCTTCTTTTTATTGAAATGAAGTCTCGCTCTGTCACCCAGGCTAGAGTGCAGTGGTGCGATCTTGGCTCACTGCAACGCCTGCCTCCCTGGTTCAAGTGATTTGCCTGCCTCAGCCTCCCAAGTAGCTGGGACTATAGGCACATGCCACCATGCCTGGCTAATTTTCTATATTTTTAGTAGAGACAGGTTTCACCATGTTAGCCAGGATGGTCTCGATCTCCTGACCTCATAATCCACCTGCCTCGGCCTCCCAAAGTGCTCAGATTACAGGCATGAGCCACTGGGCCCGGCCAGAGTTGCCTTTCTGTGTAGACCCATCCCATGCTCCATCCTTTTGTTCTGTGAACACTTGGCACTGTGATCTATCCACCAGAATGCAGCCCTCAGTTTCTGCTCTCTCCCCTCTCTCTTCTTCCACCTCCTGTGATATCTCCCATTTTATTTTTAAGAGAAAGGGTCTCAACCAGGCGTAGTGGCTCACACCTGTAATCCCAGCACTATGGGAGGTTGAGGCGGGCGGACCATGAGGTCAGGAGTTCGAGACCAGTCTGGCCAACATAGTGAAACCCTATCTCAACTAAAAATATAAAAAATTAGCTGGGTGTGGTGGCGTTCGCCTGTAATCCCAGTTCCTCAGGAGGCTGAGGCAGGAGAATCGCATGAACCTGGGAGGCGGAGGTTGCAGTGAGCCAAGACTGCGCCTTCGTACTCCAGCCTGCGTGTTTAAAAAAAAAAAAAAAAAAAAAAGGCCAGGCGCGGTGGCTCAAGCCTGTAATCCCAGCACTTTGGGAGGCCAAGGCGGGTGGATCACAAGGTCAAGAGATCAAGACCATCCTGGTCAACATGGTGAAACCCCGTCTCTACTAAAACTACAAAAAATTAGCTGGGCATGTGGCGTGTGCCTGTAGTCACAGCTACTCAGGAGGCTGAGGCAGGAGAATTGCCTGAACCCGGGAGGCGGAGGTTGCGGTGAGCCGAGATCGCGCCATTGCACTCCAGCCTGGGTAACAAGAGCGAAACTCCGTCTCAAAAAAAAAAAAAAAAAAAAAGAGAAAGGGTCTCACTATGTTGCCCAGGCTAGAAGACAGTGGCTATTCACAGGTACAGTTCCACTACTGACCACTGTGGATGTTTTTTCTTTTTCTTTTTTTTTTTTTTTTTTGAGACAGAGTCTTGCTCTGTCGCCCAGGCTGGAGTGCAGGGGCGCAATCTCTGCTCACTGCAACCTCTGCCTCCTGGGTTCAAGTGATTCTCCTGCCTCAGCCTCCTGAGTAGCTGGGATTTCAGGTGCCTGCCAGCACACCCAGCTAATTTTTGTATCTGTAGTAGAGACGGGGTTTCACCATGTTGGCCAGGCTGGTCTTTGTTGAAAAAACATGTGCTTTGAATGAAGAGACCTTCCAAACAGGCTTCGTGTGAGCAACATGGCTATTTATTCACCTGGGTGCAGGCTGAAAAGGGCATTAGCAAAGGGCAGCGTTATAGGTTTGGGTAGTTTTTTGGGGGGTGGGGGTGTTGCAGAGTAAGTTCAGTTACAGTGCTGGGGGGTGGGGCAAGGAGTATATAAGTTCAGTTACAGTGGCAGGGTTGGGTGAGAGGTATTCACATTATCGTAAGAACAGTTAAGATGGCAGGGTTGGGTGAGGGGTATTCACATTATCGTAAGAACAGTTAAGATGGCAGTGTTGGGTGAGAGGTATTCACATTATCGTAAGAACAGTTAAGATGGCCGGGTTGGGTGAGGGGCTTGTGCGAAGCTTCGCTAGGCGGATTAGGGACGATGGCAAACGCAGGCAAGGGGTGGCAGCCGAGGCAAGCAGGACTTCAGACTTTCAGGCTGCAGGCTTGCATATGGAGACCTGACGGTCTTGAACTCCTGAGCTAAGGTGATCCACCTGCCTCAGCCTCCCAAAGTGCTGGGATTACAGGCATGAGCCACCACATGCAGCTTAATTTTTGTATTTTTTTTTTTTTTTTTTTGAGACGGAGTCTCGCTCTTGTTACCCAGGCTAGAGTGCAATGGCACGATCTCTGCTCACCGCAACCTCCGCCTCCTGGGTTCAGGCAATTCTCCTGCCTCAGCCTCCTGAGTAGCTGGGATTACAGGCACGTGCCACCATGCCCAGCTAATTTTTTGTATTTTTAGTAGAGACGGGGTTTCACCATGTTGACCAGGATGGTCTCGATCTGTTGACCTCGTGATCCACCCGCCTCGGCCTCCCAAAGTGCTGGGATTACAGGCTTGAGCCACCGCGCCCGGCCAATTTTTGTATTTTTAGTAGAGACGGATTTTCGCCACGTTGGCCAGGCTGGTCTCAAACTCCTGACCTCAAGTGATCCACGAGCCTCAGCCTCCCAAAGTGCTGGGATCACAGGTGTAAGCCCACCAAGCCCAGCCAGTGTGGGAGTTTTGATCTGCTCCATTACTGACCTGAGCCTCGTCACCCATCCTAGGCAGCCTGGTGGTCCCTTACTCCCGAGAGGTCACTATTTTGATGCCACATTCCATGCAGATACCCTACTGGCATAGCGCACTATAGCCCAGAACTCCTGGGCTCCAGTGATCCTCCTGCTTCAGCTCCCATGTAGCTGGGACTACAGGCATGTGCCACCACGCTGGGCTCTCCGAAGCACTTTTTACACCTTGCTCTCTTCCCCAAGTATGAGTTTGACTGTACAGAATCGCAGAGCTGTGCCGCCTCATCTGTCCACTTCTTTGTTTACTTCATGGCCCTATTTCTCTAACATCCTCCTTCCTCTGTCAGAAGCCCATTCTCTGCATGCCTCAAATACCAGGCTTTCTCTGTGACTTTGTTCTGCTCTTTTCTCCTTCCAAGTATCTTTACCTCAAATATTAGCTCTTCCTCCCACCTCTGTCTTTCTGAAGGCTATTAGCTCTATGACATTTTTCGAGTTCCAACCTCAAACTCAGGAACTCTTCTTGGCCTGGGGTTCCAACTATCAAATACAATCTGCAGAGACTGCTTCCTGATTTGTGTAGATTTCCCTTTGCTCTCTAAAATTTGGCAGCCTCTTGGTTACTGGCTGGCTTCCACTTCTGCAGGTGAATCACCTTATCATAATCTCATCATGGTTTTCATGATCAAAACCCATTTATCAAGCGGGTGAAGATAACTCGCTCAGTTTTTATTTAACAGCTCTGGTTGATAAAGCAAAATACTGGTCTTAAAAGGAACTGTAAAATAACAACCAAAACAACATTTAGTAGTTAATTTTAAATTCACAGTTTAAAAACAGATCATGAAAATGTTTCCTTTACAGTTACATAATTAAACATTTATTGTCAACTTAGATTAGCTCAGATGACTTAGAAAATATTATTATTATTACTTTTGAGAGTCTCACTCTGTCACCCAGACTGCAGTGCAATGGCACGATCTCTGCTCACTGCAAACTCTGCCTCTGAGTTCAAGCGATTCTCCTGCCTCAGCCTCCCCAGTAGCTGGGATTATAGGCACCTGCCACCATGCCCGGGTAATTTTTTGTATTTTTAGTAGAGACAGGGTTTCGCCACATTGGCCAGGCTGGTCTCAAACTTCTGACCTCACGATCCACCCACCTTGGCCTCTCAAAGTGCTGGATGAAAATATTCATTTTGGGCTGGGTGCAATGGCTCACATCTGTAATCCCAGCACTTTGGGAGGCCAAGGCAGGGGGATCATGAGGTCAGGAATTTGAGACCAGCCTGACCAACATGGCGAAATCCTGTCTCTACTAAAAAATACAAAAATTGGCTGGGAGTGGTGCCACAAGCCTGTTATCCCAGCTACTCAGGAGGCTGAGGCAGGAGAATCGCTTGAACCCGGGAGGCAGAGGTTGCGGTGAGTGGAGGGTGTGCCATTGCACTCCAGCCTGGGCGACAGAGACTCCATCTCAAAAAGAAAGAAATAAAAGACAGGGTGCTGTGGCTCACATCTATAATCCCAGCACTTTGAGAGGCTGAAGTGGGTGGATCACAAGATAAAGAGATCAAGACCATCCTGGCCAACATGGTGAAACCCAGTCTCTACTAAAAATACAAAAATTAGCTGGACTTGGTGTCAGGCACCTGCAATCCCAGCTATTAGGAAGGCTGAGGCAGGAGAATCGTTTGAACCTGGAGACAGAGGTTGCAGTGAGCCGAGATCGTGCCACTGCCCTCCAGTCTGGCGACAGAGCAAGACTCCGTCTCAAAAAACAAAAAAAAAAAAAAAAAAAAGAAAGAAAGAAAAGATTAATTTTGTATGGAAATGGACTTCTGTGAGATGAGAGTTTGGGTCTTACCCAAAAACTATTTTTTTTTTTTTTTTGAGACGGAGTTTCACTCTTGTTACCCAGGCTGGAGTGCAATGGCACGATCTCGGCTCACCGCAACCTCCGCCTCCTGGGTTCAGGCAATTCTCCTGCCTCAACCTCCTCAGTAGCTGGAATTACAGGCACGCGCCACCATGCCCAGCTAATGTTTTTGTAGTTTTAGTAGAGACGGGGTTTCACCATGTTGACCAGGATGGTCTCGATCTCTTGACCTCGTGATCCACCCACCTCGGCCTCCCAAAGTGCTGGGATTACAGGCTTGAGCCACCGCGCCTGGCCCAAAAACTTTTTTTTTAAGAAAATTAAATGCCAATTTATTTAGCTCCTGGGCGATGTTCCATGGTCCCGGGGAAAGGGGCCAGGGAAGTCCTACCTGACTTCCTGAGGGGTGGGGTTTTAGAGCGAGTGAGGATGTCCTGATTGGCTATAAGGGAACAGGACGTGGATGGGGCAAGCTGCCATTGGTAGGTAGGTAGGATTTCCAGTGAGTGAGCTGCCCAGGGGGAGTGGGACCTGGACAGGGCAAAATGCTGTTGGGCAGGTTTTGGCAGGGCTTCTTTTAAATTTTGGCGGGGTTTTCCAACAGCGGGCTAGGTGCCAAGTGCAGAGCTTGATGCCAGCGTGGAGTGGTGATGTAGCTTTCAAGCGCGGAGAGGGATGGGCGTGTCCAAGCTCCCGGTGAGGCAACCGGCCTTACATTTCAACCCTTTTGATGATATAGGACTCCGCTTCTTTCTGGCTACTTCCTGCTGAATAGGGGCGGAGTCGGGGGGAGGGGTCAGTTGGCTGGTGCCTCGGTTGGGAGTCGGACATAGGGGTGAAGCAGCATCTAGTTTACGGCCACCCTGGAAATTTCTTTCATGTGGGCCTGTAAAAACGTGAGGAAAAAAGGGGCTAGCATTAGTAGAAGACAAATTACGATAATGGGAGTGATGATAGGGGTTAGCCAGGTAAGCATGGGGGATTGCCACCAGTTGTGAGACGAAGCTGGTGCATTCTGTTTCTTTCGGAGGTCTTCTTGGAGGTGATAGAGAGTGTTGACGTTCTCTTCTACAAGGCCTGTTTCATTGACATAGTAGCAGCACTGTTCCTGAAGAAACGGACAGGTACCTCCTTTTTCTGCCGTTAGTAGGTCAAGGGCCTGTCGGTATTGGAGAGTTACCTGGGCCAGTGACGTGATTTGTTGCTGGATGGAGGCCAGGGAGGTGCTGATGCTTCAATGGCCACGCGGAGCTTGTCTTCCAGTTGAGCGGCTGAAGTGACACTGTAGCCCAGGGCGCTGCTTCCTATTCCAGCCGCTGCTAGAGAGGATGCTAAGGAGAGGCCAACAACTATTGGGAGGAAGACAGCTCCTTTGCTTCGGTGATTAGGGGAGGGTGCAATGAGGGATAGGAGCTCGGCTTGTCTGTACACTTTTAGCTGCGGGACCAAAGTGACAGGCACACAAGGGAAGGGAAACGGGGCATTAATCACTTTGGTTAGGGTCCCATTACCCAAAAGTATCCTCCTGGAGGCGCGTAAAGGGAGGATTTTACTTTTACCATGGTGTTGCAGCTGGGGCTGGAGCTGCTGGCCATCCCATAGCAGAGAGAGAGATTTTGAGAGTGTACTTTGAACAAGGGGATACCTGTTAAGGTGGTGCCAGGTATAATCTTCATAGACTTTACCGGACACTCCTGCATCCCAACGGCTATGCCAGGGGTCGCGGATGTTGAGGGCTAAGGAACCATTGCTGAAGCGAGTGAGCATGTGACTGGGACGGCTTGGAGGCTGTGGCTTGTGAATAACACAAGAGCTGTATGGGCACCCCCGTAGGTGGTGTTCCACCAATGACAATAGTCCTTGGTTTGGTCATAGAGAAAACACAGCCTGTGCCAAAAGTGAAACCCATGATCTCGACCAGATACAGCGCTTTTACCGTGTGGGATGAGGATGGAGACAGTAGACTGACAGCCGCCTGTCTGGCAGTTTGCCTGTGCAAAATAATGGGTCCTGGTGCTGGGGCCCTCAGTCCAGGATTCCTGGGCTACAAAGATCCTGGTTCAAGCTCTCGAAGGAGAATGCTGTCTACTGGTTGGAGAGGCGTCACTGAGCGGGGGTCTTCCGGTCCTGGAACAACAGGGAGGGCGCACTCCGCGTGCTCCCTAAGCAGGTGGCGGAGAAGAGAAAGGAAGGGAAGGTAGGAAGCCAGTGGGGGCGGTTTTACAGGGAGATTGTGAGAAACCAGGAAAGGCTGGCCATACAGCAATTCGAAGGGGCTAAGGCCGTTGGCCCCCGTGGGGTGGCCCGCACCCGGGCCAGGGCAAGAGGTAGAAGTGTGGGCCAAGAGAGTTTTACCTCAATAGCAAGTTTGGCCAAATGGTCTTTGAGGCTGCCATGGGCCCGTTCAACTTTACCTGACGACTGAGGATGGTAAGGGATGTGCAGTTCCCAGGAGATGTTGAGGGGCTTGGCGACTAGCTGGACTACTTGGGCCGTAAATGCTGGACTGCTGTCCAACTGGATGGTGGCAGGTAGGCCGAAGCGAGGGATGATTTCTTGAGTAAGGAGGGAGGCCACCGTGTCTGCTGTCTCCCGGGAGGTGGGGAAGGCTTCAATCCAACCTGAAAAGGTATCTACAAAAGCTAGGAGGTAGCGGAGCTTTTGTGAGTGGGCATATGAGTGAAGTCAGTTTGCCAGTCTTGGGCCGGTAGGTTGCCATGCATTTGGTGAGTGGGAAACTGTGGCCTTAAGCCTCCCTGAGACGAGACCTTAGAGCAAGTAACACAAGCCTTGTGTACCTGCTCAATTGTTTGTTGCAGACCTGGTGAGAAAAAGAGGGGCTGTACAAAGCGGTGTAATGCCTCAGGCCCTATATGTAAGGATTGGTGGATTTCAGCAATAATTTTAGGGGCCTGTTCCCAGGGAAGGGCGATTCTGTTATTTAGGAAGAGCCAGCCCTGATTAGATTCTGTTCCCCCCTTTAGTATAAGGGCCTGTTTCTCTGATGGTGAGTATACAGGCTGTGTGCCTGTGGTAAGGAAGAGAACAGGGGCAGGGGTTAACTTCGTGTTAGTTACAGATCTTAGTTAAAGTTCCTAAAGCAAGTGTTACCAATGTTTACTACAAACTTTTGATTAAAAGTTTAAATAGAAGGCTTTGAAGCATATAGAATTAAAACTTCACCTTTTTTTTTTTTTTTTTAAAATTTAACGTCTTTTCAAAAATTTTCACCTTTTCAATGGGAATTTTCTCTTTTTTTTTGAGATGGAGTCTCGTTCTGTTGCCCAGGCTGAAGTGCAATGGCACAGTCTTGGCTAACTGTAACCTCTGCCTCCCAGGTTCAAACGATTCTCCTGCCTCAGCCTCCTGAGTAGCTGTGATTACAGGTGCCCACCACCATGCCTGGCTAAGTTTTTGTATTTCAGCAGAGACGGGGTTTCACCAGGTTGGCCAGGCTGGTCTAGAACTCCTGATCTTGTGATCTGCCTGCCTCGGCCACCCAAAGTCCTGGGATTACGGGTCTGGGATTTTTCTTTTAATTATAGGCAAAGCAGCATTCTGCTCATTTCTGCAAATGAAATGGAAGTTGCAGCCAACTGTAAACGTAATGAGAAGTAAATAAATAGTTGGTGTTGCTGCCGTAGCTCACTCAGCAGAAAGAGTAAGCTTTTCTTACTTTTCCGGGTATGTGCTAAGGAAAAAAATAATTGTTTTAGCAATTCTTCTCTTACTAACATGTCAACATAAGAATTCTTTAAATGCAGAATGTGATTTGTATCTTCATAGTGTTTCTTTGAGCTTTTCTGGGAATGAATCTTCTCAAATTATTGAGCAATTCTGACTTACGCAACCACATAGTACTTTATTACTCATCTGAGAAGCAGAGTGGCTATTTGGAGAATGAAGCTACACTTGGAGTCTCCAAAGGTGGCTGGAAAGGGAGGGCTGTGGTACCGGTCAGGTGGTTGCCCTGGAAAGTTGCTGGAACCCTGGGCATTCTGTAATTACGCATTAGAGGCTACTGCTGTATTTTCCTGGAGATTCAGTTTTCCAAAATAGCTAAAAGCAAAGCAATTAGAAAAAAATTAAAATCAGAAGAAAATGTACAGTCTCATGATTTTAACATTGGAAAACATGCATAAGAATTGAAATTTAATACTGAGGATTTTCTCCTCTGGTATCTAAATTGTTTTCATAATTGTACAAAATGAGAATCTGTAATGTTTACGATGGTTAAGATGGTAAATTTTATGTAATGGATATTTTACCACAGATTAAAAAATAAAATACAATTTAAATTAAGAAAGAAAGCTGGACATGGTGGCTCATGCCTGTAATCCCAGTACTTTGGGAGGCTGAGATGGGCAGATCACGAGGTCAGGAGTTTGAGACAAGCCTGGCCAACATGGTGAAACCTGTTTCTACTAAAAATAAAAAAATTAGCCAAGCGTGGTGGTGGGCACCTATAGTCCCTGCTACTCAGGAGGCTGAGGGAGGAGAATTGCTTGAATACAGGAGGTGGAGGTTGCAGTGGGCCTAGATCACGCCACTGCACTCCAGCCTGGGCAACAGAGTGAGACTCCTTCTCAAAAAAAAAAAGAAAAAAAAAAAAAAAAGAAAGAAAATTAGTGGGGAAACCTATTAAATAAAGGCTTTAAAAAAAATACAAGATAGGCCAGGAGAGGTGGTTCATGCCTGTAATCCCAGCACTTTGGGAGGCGAGGCAGGCGGATCACTTTGAGCTCAGAAGTTCGAGACCAACCTGGCCAAAATGGCATAACTCTGTCTCTACTAAAAATATAAAAATTAACCAGGCATGGTGGCACAGGCCTGTGGTTCCAGGTACTTGGTAGGCTGAGGCAGGAGAATTGCTTGAACCTGGGAGGCAGAGGCTATAGTGAGCTGAGACTGCACCACTGTGCTCCAGCCTGGGCGATAGAGTGAGACTCTGTCTCAAACAAACAAACAATAATAATAATACACAGGCTGGGTGCAGTGGCTCATGCCTGTAATCCCAGCACTTTGGGAGGCTGAGGCGGGTGGATCACCTGAGGTCAGCAGTTCAAGACCAGCCTGGCCAACATGGTGAAATTCCATCTCTACCCATAATACAAAAATTAGCTAGGTGTGGTGGCGCACACCTGTGATCCCAGCTATTCCGGAGGCTGAGGCGGGAGAATCACTTGAACCCAGAAGGCAGAGGTTGCAGTAAGCCAAGATCGTGCCACTGCACTACAGCCTGGGTGACAGAGTGAGACTCCATCTCAGATAACAATAATAACATGCCCTGGGCGAGGTGGCTCATGCCTGTAATCCTAACACATTGGGAGGCGGAAATCACCTGAGTCCGGGAATTCAAGACCAGCCTGGACAACATAGGGAAACACCATTTTTCTTTTCTTTTCTTTTTTTTTTTTTTTTAAGAAAGTGATTTATTTAGACAGAGAGAGAAACAGGAGAAGGAAAGAGGAAGAAACAGCTAACTCTCACACTGAGTGAGAGAATCCAGAAAGATGGAATGCAGGAGAGGAAAGCAGCTTCCACACTGAGCGGAAGGGAACAGAGAGAGACGGAGTTTAAGAGTAGAAGAGAGGCTTCCATGAAGGGAGTGTTCGTGGAAGGGGATCCAAACATGGAGTCCCACGAAACACCATTTTTACAAAAAATACAAAAATTAGCCAGGCATGGTGGCATGCGTCTGTAGTCCCAGCTACTGGGGAGACTGAGGTAGGAGGATCCCTTGAGCCTGGGAGGTTGAGGCTGCAGTGAGTCGTGATTGCGTTGCTACACTCCAGCCTGGGTAACAGAGCCAGACCCTGTCTCAAAAAAACAAAAACAAACAAAATAATAACACTCCGCGTTTCCATAAATCTGACTTCCAATATTATAAACTCTGTGGAATACGTCTAGGAACTGAGAGAGCAAAAGGTCTTTTGATCGTTGAAATAGCTGTCAGAAAGTTCTAGTTCTCTGCATAGAAAAATAGGTTTTAGGGATAAGAAGTTCTATTAGTTTTTATTTTACATATAATTTTAATAAGCTAAGCAATGTTTCTTTGTTAATAGCATATCAAAAGTTGAAAATTAATAAGGTATGATATATTACTGAAGGCTGGACTCTTAATAGCAGAGAAAAAAACAGATTACCGAACAGAGACAAAATAACTCTAAAGGAAGAACCAACTGAGGAAAAAGATTTTCCTTCTACATTCACACTGAACACTCAACGTACTTCTGGTCACCAAAGTGTGTGAGTTTTTCCCCTCACATACCAACTGGGTGTCTTGGAATAATTCAGTTCAATTCTGATACTATCTACCTGGAATTAGTGCAGACCCAACAGGTTAAGGGCTCAGTCCTAGAAAATTGTCCCTATTCGGGATGCCAATAGTAGGCTGTCACCGATACTGCTGATCAACTGGCTATAAATCACTTTCACTACCCCTTCTCAGGTTTTATTAGTTTGCTGGGATGACTTATAAAACTCATGGAGGCTGGGCGCAGTGGCTCACGCCTGCAATCCCAACACTTTGGGAGGCCGAGGCTGGCAAGTCACTTGAGGTCAGGAGTTTGAGACCAGCCTGGCCAATGTGGTGAAACCCCATCTCTACTGAAAAAAATTTTTTTTTAAAATTACCTGGTTGGTGGCCGGGCGCGGTGGCTCACGCTTGTAATCCCAGCACTTTGGGAGGCCGAGGCGGGTGGATCACGAGGTCAAGAGATCGAGACCATCCTGGTCAACATGGTGAAACCCCGTCTCCACTAAAACTACAAAACATTAGCTGGGCATCGTGGTGCGTGCCTGTAATCCCAGCTACTCAGGAGGCTGAGGCAGGAGAATTGCTTGAACCCAGGAGGCGGAGGTTGCGGTGAGCCGAGATCGCACCATTGCACTCCAGCCTGGGTAACAAGAGCGAAACTCCGTCTCAAAAAAATAAAATAAAATAAAATTACCTGGTTGGGAGACCGAGGCGGGTGGACCACGAGGTCAAGAGATCGAGACCATCCTGGTCAACATGGTGAAACCCTGTCTCTACTAAAAATACAAAAAATTAGCTGGGCATGGTGGCGTGTGCCTGTAATCCCAGCTACTCAGGAGGCTGAGGCAGGAGAATTGCCTGAACCCGGGAGGCGGAGGTTGCGGTGAGCCGAGATCGCGCCATTGCACTCCGGCCTGGGTAACAAGAGCGAAACTCCGTCTCAAAAAAAATAAAAAAATAAATAAATAATAAAATTACCTGGGCATAATGGTGCATGCCTGTAATCCCAACTACTTGGGAGTTTGAGGCAGGAGAATCACTTGAACTTGGGAGGTGAGGTTGCAGTGAGCTGAGATCATACCATTGCTCTCCAGCCTGGGTGACGGAGCAAGGCTCTGTCTCAAAAAATAAATAAATAATAAAACTCATGGAAACATCTGCATTTCCAGGTTAATACTATAAAGGATACAGATGAACAGAAGAGATACATAGGTGGAGGTCTGGAAGAGTCCTACGTGCTGGACCTTCTGTCCCTATGGAGCTGGAATTTGCCACCTTCCCAGCATGCAGATGTATTCAGCAACCCAGAAGCTCCCGAACACCGCAGTTCAGGGATTTTTATGGAGGCTTTGTGATGTTGGCATGATTGATTAACCCAGTCGCCAGCCCCTCCTTCTCTTCCTGGAGGGTGGGAGATGGGGCTGAAAAGTTCCAAGAGTCTGAAAGTTTCAAGAGTCTAATCAGGAAATTCGGAGGGACTCAGGAGCTCTGGGACAGGAATTGGGGTCAAAGACCAAATGTTAGAACAGAAGATTCTCCTAGCACCCATACCTACAAGGGTATTAAAAGCTTGGACTCAGGAACTGAAGGCACAGACTAATAGACATACATATATGTATTTCATAATAACTAACAACAACAATTCCTCAAAACACAAAGCCTGGTGCAGGGGCTCACACCTGTAATCCCAACACTCAAGACTAGCCTGGGCAACAAGGCAGAAATCCATCTCTACAAAAAATACAAAAAACTAGCCTGGTGTGAGGGCACATGCGTATGGTCTCCTCCACCCAATAAAAAACAAACAGACCAAATCCTGCCCCTCAAAACTGTCAAATTGAATGTATTAAGTGCACTATTTTTTTGCGGGGGGGACAGGGCCTGTGTCACCTAGACTGCAGTGCAGTAGCAGCAATCACGGCTCACTGTAGCCTTAGCCTCCTGAATAGCTGGGACCACAGTCATGTGCCACTATGGCTGGCTAATTTCTTTTGTATTTTTTGTAGAGACAGTGTTTCGCCATGTTGCCCAGGCTGGTCTTGAACTCCTAGGCTCAAGTGATCCTCCCACCTCAGCCTCTCAAAGTGTTGGGATTATAGGTGTGAGTCACCACCTGGCCTTGGATTTTACCATTAAAATGTTCTTTACATATAGATTTTGAGGGAGAATATCTTCTCTGTTCTTAAGGAATGTATAATTTAGTTAAGGACATAAAGTACTATATATGGATGTAAAACAACCCTAAAACAAATGAAACAAGCCAATGTAGCATAACTTTTTCCTGATTGGGCCTTGCGTGATCTGATCCTACACTACTTTTACGCTACTGCCCATAGAGAACATTCTCCTGTAGTTAGGCAGAATTTATTTTATTTTTACTTTTTGAGATAGAGTCTGGCTCTGTCACCAGGCTTGAATGCAGTGGTGCAATCTTGGCTCACTGAAACCTCCACCTCCCAGGCTCAAGCGATTCTCATGCCTCAGCCTCCCAAGTAGCTGGGATTACAGGCATGAACCACCATGCCCAGCTAATTTTTGTATTTTTAGTAGAGACAGGGTTTTGCCATGTTGTCCAGGCTGGTCTCAAACTCCTGGCCTCAAGTGACCTGCCTGCCTCGGCCTCCCAAAGTGCTGGGATTTACAGGTGTGAGCCACTGCACCCGGCCATAGGTGATATCTGTAGGAGTGTCAGGGAGAGAAACCCTACACTATCCTGGCTTCACAACTGCAGAGGCCTCACCAGAAAGTGGATTCTCTGTGTCTGCTAGGCCTGGATTCCTCTGCTTTGGTTGAGGCTGGACACAAGTCTTTGAGCTCCCCTCTTCCTCACTCCACAAAGGCCTTTCCTCTTTCAGAGGAAGTATAAGGGAGTTAATGTGCTTTGTTTCCTTAATTATGAGTAAGTTGTAATCATGGCTTCTTGAGATTACCTAGAGAGGGCATTATAATTCAGTGTTTCCAAGCTCTGGAGTTAGATCTATGAAGGTCTGAATCTCTGCTCGTTGATCTTGGCCAGGTTACTTGAGCTGTCTGCATTTCAGTATCCTCTTTTATAAAATGGGGTGAATAACATGGTCATTCTGAGAATTAAATAATACACAAATCTAGAGCAATATCTGGTATAAAATAAGGACACACAGACACACTCACACACAGATACACATACACTACGTTATTCAGTTAATTTATGCACTGCAATTTTGTCACTACTGTCGGCTCTGTGCTCAGCTGGTCTTGTGTTGCTCTTTTTCTCCTTTTCTCAGCTACATTATGTAGATGTAATTATTTAGTTGATTAATTTTAAAGACATTTTCTGGACCAGGCATGGTAGCTGAAGCCTGTAATCCCAGCACTTTGGGAGGCTGAGGCGGGCAGATTACCTGAGCTCAGGAGTTCGAGACCAGCCTGGCCAACGTGGTGAAACCCCATCTCTACTAAAAATACAAAAATTAGCTGGGCATGGTGGTGCGTGCCTGCAATCACAGCTACTTGGGAGGCTGATGCAGGAGAATTGCTTGAACTCAGGAGGCGGAGGTTGCAGTGAGCTAAGATCACACCACTGCACTGCAGCCTGGGCAACAGAGCAAGACTCTGTCTCAAAAAAAAAAAAAAGAATTCTGTTGTTAACTATCCTACTATAGAAGTATCAGGAATTATAAGACAAAAATCACCCAGAATCACTATAATACATCCAGAGACTACCACTTTTAACATTTGGCTATATAATTCTCTGGGCTTTAAAAATATTTTTTAAAATATGTATGTGTAGCCAGTGGGAGGGGAAAAATAAAAATATATATGTGTATATAGTTTATTGTATATACATATAAAATAAACTTACATTGCTGTTTTTTCTTTTTTTTTTTTAAGTAGAGATGGGATCTTACTCTGTTGACCAGGCTGGTCTTGAACTCCTGGCCTCAAGTGATCCACCCATCTCAGCTTCCCTAAGTGCTGGGATTACAGGCATGAGCCACCAGGCCCTGTATGTTGTTTTTCTTGAAAACCTCTATAAGTTCCACCAGGGGATAAATCTTGTGGTTTTGCTTACCATGTTATCCCGTGTATGGTTTATCTTAGCACATGGCTCATAGCAGGTACCAATAACAAAACAAAACAGAAAAAAAAAAATAAGCCAAACACACAACAACAAACAAAAATGAGAAGGAATGAATGACTCCATGTTAATAAACACAAATCACTAATCACAACATTCTTCCATGTGAGTGTGTCAGTTTTCCCAACCAAGCCCCTATCTTGGAAACTTACCCGTTTCCAATTTGTCTCTAGCCTCAAATATATGTATACACACACACACACACACACACACACTCACACATATATATAAATTTTTACTGTTTTTTTTTTTTAAGGCACAAGGAATAATACAACACACATTATTGAACCCAACCTCCCAGAACCAGCAAATTTTAAGATTTTGAGTTTTTTTTTTAAATAAAAGAAAGCATTGTAAAGTCGAAGTCTTCATTTTTTTCCCTCTGCTCAATTTGCCTCCTTTGCTCTACATAAGCAACAGCTGTCATGAATTTGGTGTGTGATATTGCATTCTATGTCTATACTTACATAAAGTATGTGATCAGTTTAGGTTCTTTGGGATTTTGTCTATTTATAAATATGGTATCAGTTTATATATAGTTCTGCAACTTGCTTTTTTTCACTCTACACTGCTTTTGATTCTATCATCATTTATTCTTTGACAACTATAGAGCTAGTTCATTAACTTAGCTCCTGTATATGTTCCATTGTTTGGATATCTACCTTTTATTTTCCTACCCCTCGACTGGACATTTGAAGTTTTTCTCAATTTTTCACTATTGCAAACAATGCTGAAATAATCATTGTAACTTCAACTTTTTTTTCTTTTCTTTTCAAGATGGGGTTTCATCGTGTTGGCCAGCTGGTCTCGAACTCCTGATCTCAGGTGATCCACCTGCCTCGGCCTCCCAAAGTGCTGGGATTATAGGTGTGAGCCACCACACCCAACCGTCACATCAACTTTTTTTTTTTTTGAGTCGGAGCTTCACTCTTGTTGCATAGGCTGGAGTGTAATGGCACGATCTCGGCTCACTGCAACTTCTGCCTCCTGGGTTCAAGCGATTCTTCTGCCTCAGCCTCCCAAGTAGCTGGGATTACGGGCATTCGTTACCACACCTGGCTAATTTTTTGTATTTTTAGAAGAGATGGGGTTTCTCCATGTTGATTAGGTTGGTCTCGAACTCTGGACCTCAGGTGATCTGCTTGCCTAGGCCTCCCAAAGTGCTGGGATTACAAGGGTGAGCCACCGCGCCCAGCCATAACTTTAACATTTCAATTAGGTATTTTATGCACAAATTTTAAAGTGCATTAAATTTATTTTACAATATTTTTCATTCCACAAGTGTTTTTAAATTTACGTTTACATCTTTGAAGACAGAGCAGGGGCAGGATTTTACATACACAACAAAAAAGATTAGCAGACTCGTGGCTTGGGGTTGGGGTGGAGAAAGCATAGTCAGTTTAAGAGTGAAAAGAGGCCGGGCACGGTGACTCACGCTTGTAATCCAAGCACTTTGGGAGGCTGAGGCAGGCGGATCACGAGGTCAAGAGTTCAAGACCATTCTGGCCAACACGGTGAAACCCTGTCTTTACTAAAAATACGAAAACTGGCTGGGCATGGTGGCACGCGCCTGCAGTCCCGGCTATTCCAGAGGCTAGGCAGGAGAATCACTTGAACCTGGGAGGCGGAGTTTGCAGTGAGCGGAGATTGCGCCACTGCACTCCAGCTTGGGCTACAGAGCGAGACTGTCTCAAAAAACAAACAAAAAAAAGTGCACACATAATGACTTTATTAGTTTACCATGAGAGTAAAATTTAAAAATTTCACGAGTTTATCAATTAAAAAGTAAATCGAGTTGACTTTAAAAAAGTATATTGACTCTCAGCATCACTTGCCACAGACGTAGGTGGTGGGAAGTGTAATGTTAGAGCCAGAAGTAGATTAAGGATTTAGCTTCCAGTCTATTATTTCTACTCTGAATCTTTACATAATCCCTGCTTCTGTCCCTGTAGCAGATCCACAGTCCTCAAATGGATAGATAGTGGAGCTGTTAAAAGCCCACGACCTCACTTGCTGGTATACAGTACTATTCCCTACACCATAAAGCACTTCTCGGAAACAAAGTATACACGGGGAGGGGAGGTCGATTAAATTAAATCAGATCAAATCTGGGTGTGCATCAGACGCTCTTTTATTTTAAAATTGAGATGGAGCTTCGCTTTTCTTGCCTAGGCTGGAGTGCAATTGTGCAATCTCGGCTCACTGTAACCTCTGTCTCCCAGGTTGGAGCGATTCTCCTGCCTCGGCCTCCCGAGCAGCTGGGATTATAGGCATGCACCACCACGCCTGGCTAATTTTGTATTTTTAGTAGAAATGGGGTTACTCCATGTTGGTCAGGCTGGTCTTGAACTCCCGACCTCAGGTGATCTACCCGCCTCAGCCTCTCAAAGCGCTGGGATTACAGGCGTGGGCCACCATGCCCGGCAGACGTTCTTCTTAATTGCTTGATTCCACTGTCTCAATAGCCGTCTGTCTTTTTCTGCCGCTATTCTTAGTGTCCATCCACTAGTTGGTAACTTGGTGGCTCCTTCAGGCTTGCCAACTTTTCTTTTTTTTCCACCAAGACTAGTATGAGATGCTTAAGAACAGTGGCTTTGACGACTGTTACCAACTTTTAATACAAGTGCAGTGGAGAGGACAGATACTCAAGTTTGGGGGCGGAAAGCACAGAGTCAAATAGGTCCCAGAGGCCCCCGGCGAGCTATCACAGGGCAGCAGGGAGGCCGCGGGCAGGTGGCGGCCGAGGCCCGAGGAAGGAAGCACGGCCGGGCCGGGCCGGGCCGGGCCGGGCGGGGCGGAGCGGCCGCCGAGGAGCAGGGGCCGCAGGCGCCCCGCCCGGGCTGGTATGCGGCCGAGAGTGACGCGGAAGGCGGGGTCACGTGACGCCCGTGGAATGCCAACAATGTAGCGAATGTCCCACTTGGGTCTGCGCTTTGGAACCGCGGCGTGAGCGCCCCGGGAAGATGGAGCAGCCGCCGTCCACGCCACCGCCGCCGCCCGGGGCTCCCCCGTCCCTGCGGGGCCAGCAGCAGCTCCAGCCACCATTGCCCGGTCTCCTGGCGCGCGAGGCCCGGGACCCGCGGGCCAGGACGCCCCCGAGGGTGTAGACCGCGCCCCACGAGGTGAGGGGGCCGGGGGCGGGGGTCGGGGCGCCAGCCTAGAGGGTGGCCGGCGTTTCCGCGAGGCGGTCGAGCCCTGCAGCTCCGCGCGCTCACCGTGGGACCGAGGCTCCGGGAAGGGCGCCCGGCGGGGCGGCCGAGGAAGTTTGTCCTGACGGAGCCCTGCGCCCTGCCCCCACGGTCCGCGCCCGCCCGGAGCCGCCCCCGCCCGGCGGCGCGTCGTCTCGGCCGTGCGGAGCCCGCGGAGCCGGTTCCGGAGGAGCCGGGGAAGTTGGAGGCCGGCGTCGGGCGGGGGCCGCGGGGCTGCAACGCTTTGTTGTGCGGCGGCGGGGGCGGCCAGGATCCTGGCGGGGCAGGGGCGGCGCGGGCCGGGGGCGGCGCCCCAGATCCGAAGGGGCCGTAGCGCGGGGCGCGCCTCCGCTTCCGCTGTCCCCGGGGGCTCGGCTTTCCACCAGACGCCCAGCCGGGCGCCCCTGACGGCCCCGAGACTCCCGCGTCCGGCCGCGCCGCTGTCCCACGGATCCGGCGTCGTCCTCCGGGCCGCACCATCGTCCCACGGGCCAATCAGTCCCTCAGGGCCCGCCCCGGCTGCCCCCGCCGGCCGCCCCGTCGTCCCGCGAGCCGACAGCCCCACGGCCGTGCCCCGCCGAGGCCGCGCCGCCCCTCAGCTCCTGGTGGCTGTGCCGCCTCACCCACGGCTGCGCGGTTCCCACCCAGTCCCCTGCGGCCGCTCCGCCGGCCCCTCAGCCCCTCAGAGGCCGCCGCACCACTGGGGCGCCGATCCTCCCGGGCCGTGGGCTGCCGGGCCCTGCTCGGCGTCTCCCGGCCGGCGGCCGCGCCGACGCTGCGAGTTTGCTAGTGGCCTTGGCGGGACGCGGCCCGAGCCGCTGGAGCGCTTTCGTGGCCAGGCGAGCGGCGGCCGTTGCATAACACGCCATTCCCGTGCCCTAGTTTAGCCACGTGTGGGGGGCTTGGCTTTCGCTGCTGATGCAAGCTCACCTGCATGCAGCTCCTTAGCGGGACTCCGGAGATGGGGATTCTGACATCGTTCCCTTCTTGCCATCACTTCCTCCAGCCCAGCTCCAGAACTTCTGGGAGCTTTCCCTCGGGGATGGAGTGCGGCCTGGAGCAAACCCGTTTGTGGAGTCCGAGTTTCCAGTGTCCCGGGGGCTTGAGGGCACGGGGGTGGGGTGGGGGCGAGGCGACGAATGGACCCCGAGAAGGTAAAACCCACCCGACCGGGGCTCCAGGCAGCTGGTAACAGGGTCCCGGGTGATATCGGCGGCTGGGAGGCTAATCTGAGGCCTTTTGATGAGAAGTGCTGTTTTGCCAGGATCACCTTGAAAGAACTTAACTTGCAGGTTTCGTTGACAAATATTTTGTTGTTTTTTGTTTGTTTGTTTTGAGACAGGATCTCACTGTCTCCCAGGCCGGAGGGCAGTGGTGCGATCTCCGCTCACTGCAGCCTCTACCTCGCAGGTTCAAGTGATTCTCCTGCTTCAGCCTCCCGCGAGGCTAGGACTACAGGCCCGTGCCACCAGCCCAGCCAATTTTGTGTTTCTAGTAGAGACCGGGTTTCGCTGTGTTGGCTAGACTGGTTTTGAAGTCCAGACCTCAGGTGATCCGCCCGCCTCGGTCTCCCATAGTGCTGGGATTGCAGGTGTGAGCCATCTTGCCCCACCTGAGGACAATTTTGAACAAGAACTTTTATTTTCACGCTTCTCTGGCATGGATATGTGTTTTTAATGTAATAGCATTAAAAAAAATTTCACCTTAACTATGAAGCCGTAGAGTATACATACATTTGGCCAGTAAATAATTCAGATTAATAGCTGAACAGCTCTTTTCACAAAGTATTCAATAAATATGTACATTTTAAAGGAAACTTTGCCCATATTTTAATAAGAAACATATATACTGAACTTTGAATGGCAAATCACAAAATGTGTGTGATCTTACACAAATGTTCTGCTTAAAATTTTAACTTAGAAGATGAGGGGCCTTTCCTTAATCATGGAAAAAGTAAGTCAGTGCTGATTATTAGGAAATTTGTAGTAAGTCTCGCTGTATATTTTTAGTAAGCTGCTTTGTATATTTTTAAGATTTTTTTTTTCTTCTGTAACTGTTGTAATAAGGTAGTAACAGAAAAAATACTCCAAAACGACAATGTATAAATTTTTTACTATGTCTATTTAACTGTAATTACCAAGATATGTTATTCAGCCACTCACAAAATTTTGTCTCATTATGCGGGTATAGAAGGCACTGTTTAATGAATATACCAGCATTCCTTTGAAAATGAGTTTGTGAACATTTAATAACTCTCCAAATCTCAGGCAGTTTAAGGTATCTGAGCAGAGGCTAGCCTATCTTGCAAAATTATTACGGTGAATTACTAGAGTCATACAATTATATAACTGGAAGGGATTTTTCTGGCTTCTCCATTGAGTTTGAAATAGTTTAAGTGTAAATTGGAGCTGTACATGTTCCTTAGCAAATCACAGGATTGATGGGAGGGGTTTTCCTTTGGTGGGAGGGGAATGCTTTTACAATAAGATTCCTTGTTATTTTAAATGCTGTGTTGTAAATAGCCAGCCCTGGGCTGCTATGCTCCACAGAGGGGTGGGGTAGCGTGGGGGTTGAAGCTGATAAATTGACCATAAACACAGAGGAAGGATTTCTGGAAGCTGGGGGTAAGGGAGAGGTGTACTCTTTTGTATTGGAAAAACCATACCAACACCATTTTTGAAAAGCTGCTTTTATATTTTATTTTCTAATTAAAATCATGTGAAACTTCTAAACAGTATTTCTTACTGACTTTTTAAAAACGGTAGGCATGAAGAAATAACAGAGGATAAATTCAAATGTATTTACTCTGTCTTGGCTAAATCTGTTCTAAAAAGTGCTAAAATGTTCTGATGAACAGAAAGAAGGGATAAGGCTTGATTGAAGTGACTGACTTCCAGCTCTAAACATTCTCTGAATCTTCTTTCTTTTAAAAAGTCTATTGCTTAGTAATTCCTCTGGAAGGAATTGGACTTCAAATTGCACAAGTCCAGGGGCACTGTTCCCATTGTATGCTAGGTCGTTGCTGCTCTCTGTGATGGCCTTTATTACTTAGAGTGCCCTGCGAGGGCCTCTGAGGGTGAGGGAAGCCCTGCTTGGGCTATTAGTTTCACTTAGCTGTTCACTTAGTATTTTTAAGGCTAATGTTACGTGATTATTAGTTTTATTTTGAAAGTATGAAAAAAGCAAGGTAATATTGGAAATAAAGCCATTGGTTATGATGTTAAAATTAGAATGGAAATTTGGCATTGTTTAATGTTTGCCCTTCACCCTGGGAAGACTGTTGGTTATCATCTAGACCATGTCAGGTTAATTGTGACAAGTGTTTTAAGTTAATTCACAAATACTTTTTGTTTGTGGGACAACATTTGACATACATGGGAACTTTTCTGGGAGAAAAATGAAAAAAATCCCCTATTTTGTAGCCATGGTTTATATTGCTTGTTAACACTGATTGTTACAATCTTGTGGCATAGTTTATATCCTATACCCCCTCGATCAGTTAGGATGGTAAGGATCTTAAGAATGTAAGCTGGATTTTGAAAGCAGTGGACCTCTGTTTGGAATAGTCAGCCCCTCTGCCTGTAGGCAGTTATCTTGAGCAGGAATGCTAAGGGCCAGTGTAATTCATTACTAGGTAACTCCATCATCCTTCTTAAAGAGTCTCACTCATGTTTTTCATTAAGTGTCCGTGGACAGCACCTGCCCCCTCCCCAACATTTTTTGGTTGTTTTGTTCATCTTTCTATTCCACATTTGAGCCTTTTCAGAGGAAGTTCCAGACTCCAAGAATAGCTTCACAATTTCTCCATCAAATTATAGCCCTTCAGCCTTTCTAATTTTGGTGAAATGTCCCTTTTTCTAAGATACTTTTTCCAAATGATCTCAACACCTTTCTGAAGAATTGCACTCCTCCATGGAAATAGGCAGGGATTCTTTGGACAGTCACAGTATTTATTACATCAGTCCGTAGCAATGATTCTCAAATGGGAGGGGTGTTGCAACTCCCTAGCTGGAGCATATCCGAAACTTGGAGGGGTGCAGAGGAGGCAAGGCTTTCACAACAATTGAGAACCCCTTCTGGGCTATGGAATTGAATATAAGGTGGCCCATCCTATTGAGTTGCTTGCTACTAGGAATCCTCCAAAGAACTAATTATGATGTATCTGCAACTTGGTCACTCCGTTGGGATAACTTGATACAGACTTCCATAGCTCAATTTTTAAATGCCATTTATATTTGCATAATGTATATCATCCAAGTATCATGTACAAAGCTGTCTAATAGCGAATGCGATGGTGTCTTTTTCCCCTAGACTGTAAGCTTATGTAGAAGTGAGACCCTGGCAGGGCATTGTGGCTCGTACCTGTAATTCCAGCACTTTGGGAGGCTGAGGCAGATGGATCACTTGAGTCTAGGAATTTGAGAATAGCCTGGGTGACATGGCGAAACACCATCTCTATTAAAAATACAAAAAATTAGCTAGGCATGGTGACTTGCGCCTGAGGACCTGGCCACGTAGGAGGCTGAGATGGGAGCATTACCTGAGCCCGTGAGGTTGAGGCTGCAATGAGCCGAGATCTTGCCACTGCACTCCAGCCTGGGCAACCAGAGTGAGACTTTTTCTCAAAAAAAAAAAAAAAAAAAAAAAAAGTGATACCCTATTCTCCCTGGGTGAAACCTCATAGAGTACAGTGCTGAGCACACACATGGCAATGCCAAACCCTCCGAGGCCTTGTGATGATGCTGCTATTGGAGAGTGGGAATTCTTCTAAAGTGTGTTTTCCTGGATCCCTAGTGGAATGCAATCACTGCCTTCCTCAAAGACCCTCATTATGAGAGGTAGCCCTTGGCCTGTGGCTTCCTGGCCTGGACTGTGCTGGAGTGGTACATCCACATAGTGGTTTATGATTGTGACATTTAGCATCTGGCTGGAGGCCTGGTCCGTCTGCCTGATTTAGTTTCAGCTTTGCTAGTTAATTATAGTAGGGATATGATTTAAATAATAGCTGGAATTTTAGGTCTAAGAAATCCTGCTTCAGAAAATGCCAACGTTTGTCATTAGTGCAAATCCCATGAGACATTGGTTTGGTTGGTTCCTTGGTTGCTGCTTGATGTGTGTTTGGCAGCCAGTGCGGGTTTTTGAAGCACTAGGAGAAATTAGAATAAAAATTCTTGAACATCTGATAGCATTTTCCAGGATTGGATTGAGGGTTGGAATTGGGTTTGGTGGGACCAAATTAAAGGCATGCTTAAAATTTTGCCCTCACATTGTTTACACAAGCCACCTATATTAAGCATGTGATTTAGTATTTGCCTCAGCTCTGGATTTAGAGAACGAGGTGTTTTTGTTTTGTGAGTTGTTACAGTTTTAAAATTCCAATGTTTGTAGTTTCTTATTGAAAGTGTGTTTAAATTAATTGGTGATGCCAAAGAAATTTCCAAAGTTAGATTTACTTTGCTTGATACCCCCATTTTTTTTTAAGTCCACATCCATGAGGGTCATATTTATAAAACCCTTGATGAAGGAAAATTTCCTATATGTGAAGTCTCATTAAAATGGTATACTAGTATGTCAGAGTTGTTCCAGCTGCAATCTTGACTGATGAGTATTCTCATGAAAATTCTTTCAAAAGTTCATAATTTGGCCATGAAATCAACTGTCTTCAAATACACAGCTTAAAATACACAGTCTCAAGCTGAAAAAATACTTTCATTCTTTATTAAACTGAAGGAAAGTTTCATCCTTTCTAAAGTATTCAGGCAGGAACACAGTTTATCTGTAGGTACTGTTTTTCATATTCACTTAACACTGGGACAGCCCCTGTGGTATTCCTGGACCAGTGCCTCACTATGGTGGGAGATGGGGAGAAAATCAGAACAGGATGTGGGGGTCCTCCCCCTTCCTCCGTACCAAACAAAACCAGGTGGTAGGTTTAGTGGTGTCAGTGAATAATCCTCTCAACCTTTCCGTATGTTTGAAATTTTTCATAAGCAAATGTTGAAGAGGAAATGGAAAAAGAAAGAAAAACCAGGACCCCTGATTTGGCTTCTGTTTAAGGGCATAGCCACTTAGTATTTCTTAGCTTAGGCATAGATGTCGACATAGAAATGTCCAGACTTGCCTACCCGGGTTGCTTTTATGATTTGAATGTGTGTGGGACCCACAGGTGCTTAACATCCCCAGTGTCTCCAGGAGCGCGACTCTGCTGTGAGTGTCTGTGTGGTGGAGGGCCAGTAGGGTGGGGAAGTGCAGCTGCCCTGGGGTTTGGGCTTAGACGAGGAGACTTTACCCTACTATATCCTACCCAATCCCTAGGTCCAGTCTTCTCATTGTGTAGCTATGTTTGTTTGTTTGTTTTTTTGAGATGGAGTCTTGCTCTGTTGCCTAGGCTGGGGTGCAGTGGAATTATCTTGCCTCACTGCAACCTCCACCTCCTAGGTTCAAGTGATTTCTGGCTAATTTTTGTATTTTTAGTAGAGACAGGGTTTCGCCATGTTGGCCAGGCTGGTCTTAAACTCCTGACCTCAAGTGATCCGCCTACCTAGGCCTCCCAAAGTGCTAGGATTACAGGTGTGAGCCAATACTCCTAGCCATGTAACTGTGTTTAAAAAGGGAGCTGTTGTTCAAACATGCGTTTGCTAAATAGGAATAGTTAGGAAACCTTTTCCCTCATTTTCTAAAATTGAGGTAAAACATACAGAATATTTTAACCATTTATAAGTATACGGTTCAATTAAGTGGCGTTAAATGCATCATTACTGCAAGTATCACCACTGTGTATACGTAAGACTTTTTTTTTTATCATCCCAAACAGAAACTGTAACCATTAAATAAAAAGTCCATATTCCCCTTGCTCCTGGTAATCTCTCTTCTTTCTGTCTCTATGAATTTATCTACTGGAGGTAATTCACATAACTGGAATCATACAATATTTCCTTTTTCTGTCTGGGTTATTTCACTGAGCATAATGTCCTCGAGGTTCATCTTTATTGTTGCCTATGACAGAATTTCCCTACTTTTTATAGCTGAATAATATGCCATGGTCCTGCGACTTTTGTTCTGTGTAAACCAACCTTGGGCACATTTCATTTAAACCTGCATGTTAAACTTCAGAGAAGGTGCTGCTGTTGATTGAAGCTTCATTCTCCTTGTCACCTCCAAGACCTTTGGGGTGGCACTGGCAGGTTTATCCTTATTGTGGAACTGAGGAAACAGACTCCGTGCTGAGTGACTACCTGTGTCTTTCAACAGATGCTGCATGGGCCTGTGTGCGCATGCCAGGGAGTAGATGGGGATAAACGAAACAGGATGCCCCTCATGGTGCTGTCAGGTTCTTCAAGAGGAAGCACACCAGCCAGTGATGGTGCTGAGGGAACGGCTGGGAGGGAGCATGCCGCCCCTTAGATTTGGGAAGTCAGGAAGGTCCTTCTGTGAGAGGGGTTCCAGGCTGAGGTTTTGGAGTAGGAGTGAGCCAGGCAGGTGGGGTGGGTTGGGTTGGGTTTAGCTGAGAGAAAGGTTTTGCAAGTTGGGGAGGACAGGAAGCATTGGTGCCTTTGACATGCACGGGATCTGGCTTTTGAGCCACAGTCAGCATCCAGCGACTCCTGCAGGCACATTTCAGAGAGGAGTGAGTCAAGCTTCTCTCCTTTGTGCTTTTCCGCCTTTACTGCTGAAAGGAAGCTACTTTAACTTTCTATGCATCATTGTCGAACACTGAGAGGAGTCACTCGACTGGGCGCGGTGGCCCTCGCCTGTTATATCAGCACTTTGGGAGGCTGAGGCCGGTGATCACTTGAGGTCAGGAGTTCGAGACCAGCCTGGGCAACAGGGTGAAACCACTTCTCTGCTAAAAATACAAAAATTAGCCGGGTACTTTGGTGCACGCCCGTAATCCCAGCTACTCGGGTGGCTGAAGCACAAGAATGCTTGAACCTGGGAGGCAGACATTGCAATGAGCTGAGATTGGGCCACTGCACTCCAGCCTAGGTGACAAAGTGAGATTCTGTCTCCAAAAAAATAAAATAAAAAATAAAAAGGAGTCACTGGGAACAAGCATGAAATACCTGTTTCTATGTTCAGTTTGGTAATTTTCCCGTGGTCTTATCTCCTGACCTCATTAAACCTTTTTTTGTTTAACTTATTATAAATCCTTAATTAGTAATGGTGAGAATTGATGAGTTTATCATGCATTACAGATTGAGCCTGCTGTCACACACAGCACCACTGTGATCCTCAGGGTAACCCTGTCAGGTAGACAGCAGTGGGGTGTTGGACCCTTGGTTCTGTGCAGTAGCTTGAAACTCAGCAAGGTTAAGTGACAGCCTCAGACTGCACTCTCAGTGCCAGAGCTGGGGAAGGATCCAGGCCCCCTACCTCCAGCCACTTCCTTTTTTTGAGATAGAGTCTTGCTCAGTTGCCAGGCTGGAGTGCAGTGGTGCGATCTCAGCTCACTGCAACCTTCACCTCCCAAGTTCAAGTGATTCTCCTACCTCAGCTTCCAGAGTAGCTGGGACTACAGGTGTGTGTCACCGTGCCCAGCTAATATTTGTATTTTTAGTAGAGATGGGGTTTCACCATGTTGGCCAGAATGGTCTCGATCTCTTGACCTCATGCACCTGCCTCTGCCTCCTAAAGCGCTGGGATTAGAGGCGTGAGCCACCATGTCTGGCCCCAGCCACTTCTTTAGCACTGAACACCCAGCTCTCAGTGAGCTTCCCTACCCTGTGCTTTATTTTTTTTTGAGACAGAGTCTTGCTCTTTTGCCCAGGCTGGAGTGCAGTGGCATGATCTTGGCTCACCACGACCTCCCCTCCCAGGTTCAAGTGATTTTCCTCCCTCAGCCTCCTGAGTAGGTGGGACTACAGGTGTGCGCCACCATGCCTGGCTAATTTTTGTATTTTTAGTAGAGACAAGGTCTCACTATGTTGGCCAGGCTGGTCTCAAACTCCTGACCTTGTGATTCACCCACTTTGGCCTCCCGAAATGTTGGGATTACAGGTGTAAGTCACCACACCCAGCCCACTGCCCTGTGCTTTTTAGACAGGGTCTTGCTCTGACTCCCAGGCTGGGGTGCGGTAGAGTGACCTTGGCTCACTGCAGCCTCTACCTCCTGGGTTCAAGTGATTCTCCAACCTCAGCCTCCTGAGTAGCTGGGACCATACGTGTGCCTTCTCCATACGTGACTAATTATTTAATTATTTTTAGAAACACTGTCTTCCTGTGTTGCCCAGGTTGGTCTCCATCTCATGGGCTCAAGCAGTCCTCCCACCTTGGCTTCCCAAAGTGCTAGGATGACATGTGTGAGCCACTGGACCCAGCCTGCCCTGTGCTTTTTCGCCCTTGGTTACTGCCCACCTCCTCCACCACTGATGCTGCTCTCCTGGTGGGCCCCATTGTCTAGATAAGTGAGGTTTCCCGGCTCAGAGAATGGCAGTGGCACTGGCCCCATTTTTCAAACCAGAAACTTGGACTTTTCTTTCATATCAGTCCTTTCCAGTGAACATTACTTAATCCGATGGGTTCTACCTCTTAGTGCTATTGAATGTACCCACTTTTCTCTATCCTCTAACTACTAGCTGTTTCAGATCCCCATAATTCTTTGCTCAGCCTTTCATTGTGATGCATGGTATACTTTATTTAAGTAGTTGATTTTCTCCTTTGCCTTCCCGTCTTGAACTATGAGCTCCTTAAAGTCACAGGCACATCAATCTTTCTGCATCCCCACGACCTAGTAACAGGGCCACCTCTTGTGGGTGTTCAGGTCGTGCACTGCTCAAGGGCCCTACGTGTAAGAGGGCTTGCCTCACATCACATATATACTCATTTTTATGAGTGCAATCTACTTGGAGACTTTTAGCCACTCACAGAAGACCTGTGGCAGTAGAGACTCCCCTCTCCTCACAAAGCATATGTGTCACACATCTGGAGGGCACACATGATTGCTCTCCTCCTATATGACTTGCACTAAGACCATTACTTTCCTGTGCCTCAGAGGTCCCGTTCCCACCTTCCATTTGACTCAGCCTTTCCCCGCCCCTTCATGTGCCTATGGTATCGAGGCATGACTATGTGTGGGCCAGGGCCACTGCCCACAGGGCTCCAGAAAGCTTCCCAGGGAGAGTTCTTGGTTCTGTACAATAACATAGTAACAAACAAAAAACTTCTTGAAGTAGGGGTGCCTTCTTACAGTCTCTCCAGGCGCTCTGCCAGTCACTATACAGGAAGTATTTTTACTGGGAAGTATTTGGTATGGTGGTGGAAACAAGGCCTTGAGCTGAGCACCCACTCTGCAGCTCCGCCCAGCTCTGGGCCTAGATCCGTGGCAGCCTGAAAAGCAGAGGTGCCATTTGTAATAGCCCAGACCAGGAGCAGCCTAAACATCCGTTGGTGGTAGAACAGATGCATAAGTTATGGTGTATTCAACGGGCTATTGATATTACTCAGCAGTGAAGACTAACAGGCTTCCACTGTGCTGTACCACATGTGCACATATGCAAATACAGTGTTGAACGAAGTGTACTCAACAGAGTAGAGATTGCTTAATTCCTTGGAGATACATTTCAAAAATTGGTTAGTCTGATCCTTGGTGTTAGATGTCATGAAGGTGGTTCCCCTTGAGGCACTGATCTGTGGGGGCCTGGGGGCTTCTGGGGTCATGATAATGATACATGTCTTGATCTGGACGCTACTTACAAGAGTGTGCTCTGTTGGTGAACGTGTGTCAATCTTACAGTCTGCAGTTTAAAAAATATGTTAAATAAGTGGATTGCCCATACTCCCTTCACTCCCAAAAGCCTTACTGTTCCTCCTGGCTTTCAACAGCTTCCTTTATTTATTTATTTATTTATGAGACAGAGTCTCCCTCTTGTCGCCCAGGCTGGAGTGCAGTGGCACAGTCTCAGCTCACTGCAATCTCCGCCTCGCAGGTTGAAGGGATTCTCTTGCCTCAGCCTCCCGAGTAGCTGGACTACAGGGGCTTGCTGCTACACCTGGCTAATTTTTGTTTTTAATTTTAGTAGAGACAGAGTTTCACCATGTTGGCCATGCTGGCCTCAAATTCTTGACCTCAAGTGATCCGCCCGCCTCGGCCTCCCAAAGTGTTGGGATTACAGGCATGAGCCACTGTGCCCGGCCAGCTTCTCCTCTTTAGAGCAGATTCCAGAGAAAGCTTTCCAGCTTCAGAATCAACCAGGACCTCCTTCAGCCACCCCTAACTCCCTTCTCTCTGCTCTTGTGATGGGGGAGAGGACATCCCCGCATCCTGGCTTTAACACGCAACTTTCTCGTAGTTCTTTTTCTTCAGAGCGGATTGTCTCTTGTTGCTCTTGCCCTTTTATCGCTGAGTGAAAAGCACCTTGCCCCTTCTGTGCCCTGCTGGTGTGTCACTGCTGGTAAAAGGAGACATATCCCAGATGGCTGCTCCGCTAAAGAATGTGAGTGAACCGGGAGGGCCTTCAGCCATCCACTCACCTGGCAGCTCCGTTTCATGGTTGAGCAGGCAGGCCACTGGCTGGGCAAATGTCCCATAAGCAGATGCCAACACCCCTTCTACCCCCGATCTGTGCCTTTTATTTCAGACCTGAAACCCCTTCTCCTTGCTCCCTGGGGCTGCTGCTCCTCACCCAGAGAGTGTTGCACCTGTCCCTTCTAGCCCACCTTCCACTCAGGCTGTGTCACTCTAGCTAAACCATGGACAGTGGCTGCCCATCCTCTGCACTGAGTCCGGACTCAACATGGCTGGGAATTGAGCTTCTGGGTACCTCCACGGTTTGATCCCCTGCACCCCTTCTCCAGCAGTCCCTTGGCCTCCCATGTCTTCAGGAAGAGCCTGCACTGCACAGACCTGAATGTGTTGGGTGGAGCCTGGAGGCGTCTTTGCATATGCGGTTCCCTCTGGCTGGAATTCGTTCCTCCTAACACTCAGGTCTAATTACTTCTACTTCAAAGCCTTTTCTTTATTCTCCAGGCATCTCTTTTTTTCGAAGCTGTTTATTTACCTGCCTCGCCCCATCTTTCACTTGACAGTAAACTTGCTGAAGGCAAGATTTTGTTTTTATTTATCCTATCAGTGCCTGAGATTCAGTAGGTATTTTATTTTTTATTTTTTGACTTGGAGTTTTACCCTGTTGCCCAGGCTGGAGTGCAATGGTGCGATCTCGACTCACTGCAACCTCCGCCTCCCTGGTTCAAGTGATTCTCCTGCCTCACCCTCCTCAGTAGCTGGGATTATAGGCACCCACCACCATGCCCAGCTAATTTTGTATTTTTGTTAGAGACAGGGTTCACTATATGTTGGCCAGGCTGGTCTCGAACCCCTGACCTCAGGTGATCTACCCGCCTTGGCCTCCGAAAGTGCTGGGATTATAGGTGTGAGCCACAGTGCCCGGCCTTGAGTAGTTATTTAATAAATGTTTGTATGGTAGATAGAGGGTGGATGGGCTGGATGGCTAGGTGGAGGAGTGACTGTATTCTGAGCATGAAGAAACTTTCCCTGTGTATTGTCAGGCCCTCCTTTGCATTGATTGTTCTTGTGAAGGTAGTATGGCTGTGTTTTCTCTATTTTAGTTTTCAAAGAAAGGGAAGAAAACTAAAGATTATAAACAAAGTTATTTGTGTAAATTCTTACAGGAAAAGAAAGAACACTACTGTCTCTTCCCAGACATACTGAGTCGCTCCTAGGATCCTCCATACTTCTTGGCATTGCCTTGAGAATCTCTCCATTTTCGTCAGAATGTGAAGTTATGGTTTTAGAAAGTTAGGTATTTCAAAACAGATGCTTGGAGCACAAAATCACTGAAATGAGTGTGGCTGCAATATGCTCCATTTTACAACAGTGAAGCAGAGACCTAGGCTTCTGGTGTGTGGCCAATACAGGCCCCAGGGGATCTGGGTTGTCCCTGCGTCTGATAGCTCGATATCTGCACAGTCTTAGCACAGTCGTTTCAATGACTTTACTATATCATATTTTGTATTAAAATAGGGATTTCATGTTGAGAAATTGTAGTCTCTAAACTTTCTAAATGGAATCTTCACACAATTACATTCAGAAAGGTGATAGTTAAAACCCTTACAATCCCATTCCATCTAAGCAAGAACAAGGAATTCAACTGTCATCTCTTAGCGTTTGCTGTTGCATATGGTAGTGCAATAGATCTATGTAAATTAACTCTTTGAACCGTACGTGACACATAGTAAGGCTGGGTGAATATTAGCTATCCTTTTTTAGTTTTTCCACTTGAAAAATCTGTGAAGCAGGGTCACGGTTTACAGTTATAAAGTTCCTTACAGAAGCTAAACGCCCAGATCCTTCTGCCCATCCCCCTTTAAAGGGTACTCTTTTGGGATCAGTTGTTCTTCATTTATTAAAACTCAAAATGATTTTCCTTCAAAATCTGCTCATTGAGTTCTGTGGAGTAAGGGGGAGTGGGTGAGGGAAGGGGCAGCCACTAGGGCTTTGGCACGGTGTGGAGTGCAGGCTCTGCCTGTCCCACCAGCGGGCACAATGCCTGGGTTAGGGCAGCTGGTTATGTAAACAGTTATCACAGGGTGAAGAGCAGGGAGGTTGTTGTGTGTCCCAAGTACCACAGGTCCCGGCACCCTTGTCATCTGACCTGGTACTCACCACTGTTCTAAGCATTCGTCTGTATTACGTAGCAGGGAGTGGGGGCTGAGGGAGGCCCAGGGGACTGGTCCAGGGTCACCCAGCCTTGTGACAAGTCACCTGTGCTGGCTGCTGAGGGCAGTGACTTGGGCTGCATTTTGCTTTCTGAATCAAAGAACAGCAGAGTAGGCAGTGAAGTAGGCCTAGAGTAGGTGGATTTTGGAAAGTACCTTTGTAACACTGCGTTCCATATAACGAAGCCATTTCCATGCTGAAGTCGTAGTTGGTCTGTACTAATAACTCTTAACCATGTAGCCATGGTGCACTCTGAGATAGAAGTGGCCTACATGCTGTTACCAGTCCCTTTCCATGTCAGTATCAATTTCTGCAAGAAAGATATTTTAATTTTCCTATTTAGGTCAAAATGCTGGTAAGTGGCCACCTTGTAAAAAAATCAAGGAAGTAGTTGCCTTCAAAGTCTCGTAATGTGGGTTTGGAAACTGCAATTGAAACCTTTGCAATATAGGACACCTTTAATGTGACAGGCTTTGTGGTGTCCTTTAGGAAAATTGGTAATGGTTTTATAAGGAAAAGTTCAGAAATTTTTCTAAAATGTGGAAGGTCCACATCTCTCGTGAGGGGAGCAGTTAGTAAAGCCATGGCGATGACGGACAAGGAGTTGATTTGTTATTAGGAACAAGCCAGAAATCCAAGACCCCATGTAGAAAATTTAACTCTAAATACCCCTTAAGCTATGAGTTTAAAAATAAAATTTTATTATAATAAAGTATTTTAAATGAGCTGTCTGTTTTGTTTGTTTGTTTGTTTGTTTGTTTTTGAGACAGAGTCTTTCTCTGTTGCCCAGGCCAAAGTGCAGTGGCACGATCTCAGCTCACTCCAACCTTTACCTCCTGGGTTCGAGTGATTCTCTTGCCTCAGCCTCCTGAGTAGCTGGGACGACAGGCATGCGCCACTCTGCCCGGCTAATTTTTTGTATTTTTTTTTTCAGAGTTAATTCACTTTATTTTTCTTGTATAAAAACCCTATGTTGTAGCCACAGCTGGAGTCTGGGTCCTCTGCATGGAGACTGTGGTGTGGGGTCTTGAAGAGGTGGTCAGTGAATTCCTGATAGGAAGACTTGGTAAATACAGTCTCCTTTCAGAGGTCGGGGGTCAGATAGCTGTAAGTCTTAGAGATGGCATCAGAGGTGGCCTTGGCTAGACGAAGTTGCCCAGGGTGGCAGTGCAGCCCCTGGCTGAGGTGTAGCAGTCATCGATACCAGCCATCACGAGCAGCTTCTTGGGCACAGGTGCCAAGACAATGCCAGTACCCCTGGGCACAGGCATGAGGCGCATCAGCACAGAGCCACAGCGGCCTGTCACCTTGCAAGGGATGGTGTGGGGCTTGCCGATCTTGTTCCCCCAGTAGCCTCTGCACATGGGGACAATGGAGAGCTTGGCCAGGATGATGGCTCTGCAGATGGCAGTGGCCACCTCCTTGGAACATTTTAACACCCAGACTGACATGGCCATTGTAGTCCCCAATGGCAGCAAACGCCTTGAACCTGGTGCGCTGGCCAGCACGGGTCTGCTTCTGCACCAGCATAAACTTCAAAACTTCATCCTTGAGAGATGCCCCCAGGAAAAAGTCAATGATCTTAGGCCGGGCGCGGTGGCTCAAGCCTGTAATCCCAGCACTGTGGGAGGCCAAGGCGGGTGGATCACAAGGTCAAGAGATGGAGACCATCCTGGTCAACATGGTGAAACCCCGTCTCTACTAAAAATACAAAAAATTAGCTGGGTATGGTGGCGCATGCCTGTAATCCCAGCGACTCAGGAGGCTGGGGCAGGAGAATTGCCTGAACCCAGGAGGCGGAGGTTGCGGTGAGCCGAGATCGCGCCATTGCACTCCAGCCTGGGTAACAAGAGGAAAACTCCGTCTCAAAAAAAAAAAAAAAGTCAATGATCTCAGATTCCTTGATGGGCAGGGAGAAGAGATAGATCTCCTCCAGGGACTTGATCTTCATGTTCTTGACCAGGTGGCCCAGCTTGGTGACAGGCATCTACTCCTTATCCTCGGCCTTGCCTCTGCGAGCTCTTTGGCCTTGGCCCCGGCCCCGCCCCCCTGCCCCAGCCCCGGATGCCACTGCCTAAACCTCCATGAAGCCACCGTGGTTCCCCGTCCCAGGGTCCCTGGGGCCTCCGCCATTTCGTGTTTCCTCAGAGTAGAAGGCAATTTTTTATATTTTTAGTAGAGACGTGGTTTCATCATATTGGCCAGGCTGGTCTCGAACTCCTGACCTCGTGATCCACCCTCCTTGGCCTCCCAAAGTGCTGGGATTACAGGAGGGAGCCACCGCGCCCAGCTGAGCTGTCAGTTGTTAATACTACCACTCTTGCCCTGAGTTGAATATTTATAGTGATTTACTTTATTGCAGATTATGTATTACAGGAAACATCTTGGGACAACCCTAGATGTCATGTGCTCTAACCATGGTTGAACAGTATTTTTGTCATTTCTGAGAGGTGATGTGTTCTTTCTTTTCTTTCCATGTGGTATATTTCCAAGATCACTGTTATTTCTGAATAGTAGCGTGAACATTATATGAAAACCACAAATGAACATTTCTCTCCCATTTATTTTCTTTTTCAGAGAGTGATGATCTTCACAATGAAGACTTTGAAAAATTTTAAGTTCTCTACAGGAACTACAAAAATTGAAGGAAAGAAAATTTTCAAAGGAAATTATTTTGAAAGTATGTTTACAACAAACTGATGCCATTGACAGTTTTTAAAAATAATACAACACTTTAAGAAGATTGTATTTATGGTAAAAGGAAACTGGACTAACAATGAGGCCAAAGACTTTTCCTGCCACGACTTATTCTGGAAATAGCCGGCAGCGACTTCAAGAGATTCGTGAGGGGTTAAAGCAGCCATCCAAGTCTTCAGCTCAGGGGCTACCCGTGGGACCAAACAGTGACACTTCCCTGGATGCCAAGGTCCTGGGGAGCAAAGATGCCGCCAGGCAGCAGCAGCAGATGAGAGCCACCCCAAAGTTCGGACCTTATCAGAAAGCCTTGAGGGAAATCAGATATTCCTTGTTGCCTTTTGCTAATGAATCTGGCACGTCTGCAGCTGCTGAAGTGAACCGGCAGATGCTGCAGGAACTGGTGAACGCAGGATGCGACCAGGTAGGTACAGACCTCCCCACGGCCATGCTCAGAGGCAGCTATGGGACAGCTGGGACTGTCAGAACGGTTTGGCAACTACTTGAAGCCTCCCTTTTAACACATAACTGAACTCACAATCGAAGGTTCTCTACTTTCTCTCTGAAAGGGTCTTTTGAGCTGCTTTTCCTTTTCAGGCAAGATCCAGAAGATGCTGAGGCCTCCTGAAATTGTAACGTGTGCATTTTCTGTTTTGTTCTTGTGGAAATGAAAAGGGCTTTCATGTTTAACCCTTTCTTTGGTGTTTATTCGGGTTATTCTTAGCTGTCATGGGAAGAGACTGGCTTTTCTTGTTTTGGTTTGTGCATTTCTCTTTAAGAAATAGGAGAGTTGAGCAACATGCACTGGCTATTCTCCGACTTGATTTTCTCCTGTTTTAAAAAAATAATGGATTTGCTGTTACAGGGGGTGTGACTTAATATGTTCAGGAAATGAGAAAAACTAGGAAGAAAAAGTTTGAGAGATCACCAAAACGGTGGCAACACGCTCTCACTTCTCGGTTGTTTAGGATTAAAGGATACTTAGTGGAGGTGGCACCAGTTACGTACATCAAACACCACTTACAGAGATGAGTGTGGTGGCTCATGCCTGTAATCCCAGCACTTTGGGAGGCCAGGCAAGAAGATCACTTGAGGCCAGGAGTTTGAGACCAACCTGGGCAACATAGCGAGACCCCTCGACTCTACAAAAAAATAAAAAGCCGGATGTGGTGGTGTGCGCCTGTAGTCTTAACTACTTGGGAGGCTGAGGCAGGAGGGATCGCTTGAGCCTAAGAGTTTGAGGCTGCAGTGAGCTATGATAGCCACTGCACTCCAAGCCTGATTAACAGATCGAGACCCTGTCTCTAAAACACACATACACATCTCATAGCCATACATTTATGATCTCTCAGCAATTCATATACCACATATATAGGACCACATAAAATGGAACTAGTGTCCAACCAAGTAAAAATGTAATTAGTGAAATGTGACTAGTAAAAACGTAATTGCATTATGAAGTGATTCATGAAAACCAGTGCTTCATTACAATCTGTCATCTTAAAGATCACAGCTGCATGAAGTGGAAATAAGCTAAGTATTTTTGCTGCCTTGGAAAAGTAGTAAGATTTCATGCTCAAAGCACATCAGAGTGGCCCGAGCACTTCTGCTTTCTTAGAAATAATCTAATTACACATACTCCTGGCAGTACAGTCATAGAAAAAGGCTAATGGTGTTGCCTGTTATTTCCAAAAAGAATCTCAATCCTTTTGTAGTTTATTACCATAGACCTTAAATAGAGAATTTACATTTCTCAGAGATGTTTGTGAAATGAATCCTGCTCTTTTGTTGGGGGCTTCCTTGATACTTTGGGCTAGACTGGGATTGTCTATAGTGAGCATTGTTATGTCCAGCTGCTTTGATAAAGCACAGGGTCTTGAGTAACGTGGTGCAGCGTGTTTCAGCAGTGAAGCTGACGGCAAAGGTACAGCCATTCTCATTGTGAAAGCATGAAGTTAAATATGCTGCCAAGCAGTATCCCTTGACATACAGAACCCAGCGGTTTTGAAAGTAGGGAAGGAGCAGTGCTGGGAAATCTGGAGTAAGATTGCAGAGAAACTTTCAGGCCAACAGCACAGCTTTTAAAACCTTCTCCTGTAAATCACCTGTAGACAAAGGAGGCAAGCTGAGCCCCTGTGTTCTTTGCAGTTGTATTTCAGCTGTGAGAGAAAGAAAGAAATCAAGCAAATAATCTGAAATAAAGGTGGGATCTTATTAGGGTAAAATTCATTAGTGATAATTACAGTGCAAGAAGTAATAAAGCCATTGCTGTTTCTAATAAACACACAAATACAGCAAAAGTAAGGATCATGACACAATGAAGTTCCCATCAACATTTAATTTATGTTAATTGCTCACAGAAAGACCTCCATTTACCATATTTAATGCTCTTGAAATAATTCAGTCAGTTTGGTGTATGGTGTTACTTTGTAACTCAAAACAGCTGTGCCTCCACCTCTGCCCTCCAACTCACACTTTTCTTGGTCTGGATAAAAAATGCATTTGCTTTCAGAAAATTCAGGTAAGAAAGTCATTATGTGAACCCAGATAATATAAGAGAAAAAGATCAACAGTACCTCTAGAGTTGTATGCATCTGTTTGTTAAAAAGATGATTTGAATTCAGTATAATAGATAAATAGGTTTTTTTTTTTTTTTTGAGAAGGCGTCTTGCTCTGTTGCCCAGGCTGGAGTGCAGTGGCGTGATCTTGGCTCACTGCAACCTTTGTTTTCTGGGTTCAAGCGATTCTCCTGCCTCAGCCTCCCACATAGCTGGGATTGCAGGCACGCGACACCACGCCTGGCTAATTTTTGTATTTTTAAGCAGAAACGGGGTTTCACCATGTTGGCCAGGCTGGTCTCATAGTGCTTGCCTTAAGTGATCTGCCTGCTTCGGCTTCTCAAGGCGCTGGGATTACAGGCATGTGCTACCACATCTGGCTGAGATTTCTTATTGTTGCAGCTTCTCTCCCCTCCCCCCACCCGTTCTCTCCTGTTTTGTCTATTTAAAAGGGTTTTGCTCTGTTGCACAAGCTGGAATGCAGTGGTGAGGTCACTGCTCACTGCAGCCTTGACCTCCCAGGCTCAAGCAATCCTCCCACCTCAGCCTCCCAAGTAGCTGAGACTACAGTCATGCCACCACATCTGACCAATTTTCAAAATTTTTTCTAGAGATGGCGTCTTGCCATGTTACCCAGGCTGGTGTAGAACTTCCAGACTGAAGCAACCTGCCAGCCTTAACCTCCCAAAGTGCTGGGATTACAAGTGTGAGCCACCACACCCAGCCTTAACTTTTTATTAAAGTAAAATTTACTTTAAAAGTTCATAATTTCTAAGCACACAGCTTTGTAAATTTTCACATATTAAGCCCACCCTTGTAACTAGCATATATGGGTATATTTTTAATTAAAATACTTCAAAATGGAAATTTCTGGAAAAAGTAAAAGACTTCAGGGTATTTTCTGTGTAAAGATATAATGTATATGTTAAATGATGTGTTTATTAATCTTTCGCACGTAAAAGACTTATGAAATTCCTGTAGGAAAAAAATCTAGGCCACTAGATTATTATTTCTTATGGAAGGAGCTGCTCTTTAAATACAGATTTAGGGAATTAGAAAGGTAAGTTTTTTGGTTATGAGTATCATATTTTGAGCACTTTGGCATAAATGATCAGTTAAATTTGCATTTAAGTATGCAAAACGTTTCTGTTCTATAGAAACCTCGGACTTGTTTTCTCCCTCTGGTTGCAGTGGGTTACAGGGGGAGGACCTGCATGGTGTGTGTGTGGCGGGGGGTGTAATCAGCTCACTGCACTCACTGCTCTTAATTACAGCACTCAGGATCGTGCCTGTGGGTCCTGTGAGAGTGAGGTTCTAATTCAGTAACTCCCAGGAGAGGCCCATGGTCCCTGGACCCCTTAGAATAGCAAAGCACTTTATCACGTGGGGTCCCCTCTAGGAAGACTTACATGAGAACTTTCTTTGATGCGACCTCTGTTTTCCCTGAAAAACTGGCATGTAATTTTTCTCTGTGGATGACCTGTATCCTGCCTGTCCACCCTCCCTCTGATCTGCTGAGGGGTGCCCAGTCTGTGGCTCAGCATTGATACATTTTCCTGGTCCTGAATTTTGTGTGAGCTCTAATTTTCCTGATTAATCCAGTTCCCCCCCACCCCCCAAGTTTATTATGTTTAAGTGATTTAAATCTTTAGTGGAATGAGAGTAGGGAAGAAACTTGAACAAACTGACAAACTGATTTTAGTAGACCCAATAAGGAGAGGCCTAAAGAAGGCAGTCAGTGATCAGGAAGTGCCCTCAGATGCAGGCTGCCTGAGAACAGTGGCCATGCCAGCTGCTCAGTGAATCAGGAGCAATCTGCTTAATAAGAAAAGGGAGACCAGGCTCGGTGGCTCACGTCTGTAATCCCAGCACTTAAGGCAGATCACCTAAGGTCAGGAGTTTGAGACCAGCCTGGCCAACATGGTGAAACCTCATCTCTACCAAAAATACAAAAGTTAGCTGATCATGGTGGCAGGCGCCTGTAATCCTAGTTAACTCGGGAGGCTGAGGCAGGAAAATCGCTTGAACCTGCGAGGTGGAGGTTGCAATGAGCTGAGTTTACGCCACTGCACTCTAGCCTGGGTGACAAGAGCGAAACTCCATCTCAAAAAAAAAAAAAAAGAAAAAAGAAAAGGGAATGAATTCTTTACATTCTCAAGCCAAAAAGTGCAGAAAAAGTAAGCCTTCTCCACTCACCATACAAACACTTGCATACCCGGGCCCTTTACCAACCTAGATAGCACTGCAAAGGGGTGAGACCCTCTGTGGGCCTCATGTGAATGAGGACTGGCGTTGGCAGAGGCCCTGCATGTGACACTGTCCTAAGTGTTTGCCATGTGTCATCTCCTCAGAAAAGTACAGCAGTGGGAGGTGGGTTCTAGTTGGCCCAGTGTTTTAGAGGAAACGGGCTGGGGGCACGGAGATGTGTCAGGAGGGTGACTCAAGCTCTCTCCTGCCCACCGGAGCCCTTCCTGACCTGCGTGCAGGGTCCTTGTCAGATGTGCTGTTCACACATCCGGAACGAGTGACAGGCCTGAGGAAGGAGTTCAGTACTCCCCTAGAGTGGCCATTTCGTGCTCCACCTTTGATGTCCAGTGTATGTGTTGCTAGCTTATCGCTGGATAGCTGCTGCTGCCTTTTTAGGTTTCATGGATTTTTCAACCTAAAAGGAAGAGGCTGAGGCAACATTAATATAAGTAGAGAGTTTATTTGGGCCAAGCTCAAGGATGCAGCCGAGGAGCATAGATTCAGGTTAGTTACCCTGGACACACAGTCTGATGAGCAGCAGTTACAGGTGGATTTTTACTCCAGCCTGGGTGACAGAGCAAGATCTTATCTCAAAAAAGCAAACAAATAAATATAAAGGCAAAAAGGGGGCAGGGAGTAGGCTGATACAAAGTTGTTTGTGAGGAATTGTCACTGGCCCACACAAATGACATTGATAAGAGATTGGTTGTACACCATCAAGCTGTAAGGTGTGGGTTATGCTGTCCAGTGTGGCATTATTAGGTTAATTTATAGCTACTTGTGGCAACAGCAGGCAGTTTCAGAAGGTGAATACATGCCACAAGGGGGAAGTAGAATGTGATTATTCTCTCAGTTAAATGTCTCTCTGAGACTAAATAATTAAAAAGAACTCAGATTCCTCAGATAGGAACTCTTTTCTCATTTCCATCCTCATAGGGGTTGCTTCTCTTTGATGTCCTCTCTTTGCCCTCATGTCTGTGGGGCATGGAGTTTATCAGGGTCCCTCTCCCCTCCTTCTATTCCCTGGGCATCCACACTCAGCCACCCCTCAACATCCCTGGCAGCTGGCCAGCCTGACTCCTGCCTCCACTCTGCTGCAGCTTCCAGGGCCTCCCAGACCCTGGTCTCACCCTCCCCACATGCTCCCCTCTGCAGAGGAGCTCTCTGCAGTGTCTCAGCCTCCCAGACAGCCCTTCTTGCTTGCTTGCTTTAGGGCTCTCTGACATACCATATACTTCTGTCTGGATTCTAGTATCTGCTGTGATTCTACTCAGATTTCTTTTTACACAGGCTCTTCCTGGTACTTCCATCTGGATATGAGCTGTTCCTATTCAAAAAAAATTTTTTTTTTGAGAAAAGGTCTGTTGCTCAGGCTGGAGTGCAGTGGCAGATCTCGGCTCACTGTTAGCATTGACCTCCTGGGTCAAGCCATTTTCTCGCCTCAACCTCCCATGTAACTGAGACCCCGGGCACACATCACCGTGCCTGGCTAATTTTTCTATTTTTTGTAGAGACGGGGTTTCACCATGTTGCCCAGGGTGGTCTCAAATTCCTAGGCTGACGCTATCTGTCTGCCTCAGCCTCCCAGAGTGCTGGGATTACTGACGTGGGACACCAGAAATTTCTTTCTTTTTTTTTTCTTTTTTGAGTTCAAGTTTTGCTCCTCTTGCCCAGGCTGGAGCATAATGGCGCAATCTCAGCTCACTGCAACCTCTGCCTCCCGGGTTCAAGTGATTCCCCTGCTTCAGCCTCCCAAGTAGCTGGGATTACAGGCATGCGATACCGTGCCCAGCTAATTTTGTATTTTCAGTAGAAATGGGGTTTTACTATGTTGGTCAGGCTAGTCTCAAACTCCTGACCTCAGGGGATCCACCCGCCTCCGCCTCCCAAAGTGCTGGGATTATAGGTGTGAGCCACCACACCCGGCCTCAGAAATTTATTTCTAACCCCAAGGATGCTCCATGTGATGTACCTTGTGTTGGCAGATTGTTAACGCTCCAGTCTTGCTTTCCCTGTCTTAGGTGGTGTTTCTGGAGGCCTGGATCTTGGAAGTTTATCCCCCTGTACCCACAAGGCCTCCCATGCTGCAGAGCCTGTGCTCACTCGGTGCTTGCTGACCAGTGAAGGTTCTGTGTACCAGTCCAGGCAAAACCCTCCCCTCAGTTGTGGGACACTGGAAAAGATGCTAACCAGAAATGCAGATCTCCTCGGGTTGTTTATTTAGCTTAATTCTAGTAATATGCATCACCAAGAAAGCTACAGAGAAATGGTAACACTAATCTCCCAGCCCTTTGTCTTGGTGACAAGATCCTGCCACAGGATTGCTTCACTGTAATAAAGATATTTTACTAATGAAAGAGTAAAAGGAATTTAGATAACGTGGACATTTCCTCTTTCTCCCTTCCCCTTGAAAGGGAACCACTGTTTGGTGTTACTGAAATATTAGTAAGAGGAGAAGGAAGAAAGAAACACTTAAGTTTAGGAATGTCGGTCATGTAACAGGAAATTGTATTACAATGGCTTTTGGGTGTAGCAGTTCCTTGCCTTTTCCCCTTCTTTTTTTTTTTCTTAGTGGCTTTCAAATTAAATTTGGCTCTGCCAAAATGCACAACACATACCTTTTTAATGTAGGATTTTAACTTGCTTTTATAACACACAAGCGAATCATACCCCCCTGTGTCATAGCTCCCCCCTCCCCACTTAAGTCTTGGCCTTGTTTTTTTTTTTCTTGAGACAGAGTCTCACTCTATGCCTACGCAATGATCTCGGCTCGTTGTAACCTCCACCTCCCAGGTACAAACAATTCGTCCTGCTTCAGCCTCCTGAGTAGCTGGGACTACAGGTGCCTTCCACCGTGCCCAGCTAGTTTTTGTATATTTAGTAGAAGCTGGGTTGGCCAGGCTGGTCTCAAACTCCTAACCTCAGGTGATCCTCCCACCTTGATTTCTCAAAGTGTTGGAATTACAGGCATAAGCCTGGGCCTGGCCATGCCCCTATTTATTAAAGCAATGTGTGTGTTCACTGTGTAAGTTTGGAAAAAGAAAAAATATATAAAAAGAAAATGAAGATCCCCCACAATTCTATCAGCCCAGGTAAGACTGCTCTTAACATGTTGGTGTAAAACTGGACAACTTTTTTCTAATTACAAAAGTAGATAATGCTTTGCACAGGGGCAGTATCATAGCCAATGAGGTTTATCCAAGGTGTGATGATTGCTAATTGGAAACTTTCCCAATACGCTGCCATGACAAATTGAAATGTAGTTGTGATATTGTGCTGGCCTAGAGCCAGAACCAGAGCAAAACTATTTTATAAAATGCAAAACTGTTTGTAGATAAGTTGAAATGGCTGCCCCATTCTCCTTACAATAACTACTGTCCTTGGCCTCTGTAAATAGAACTCCTAGTTTGTTCTTCAAAACTATGTAAAGCTGCTTACCTTTTCTTATCAGTAACTGCCAGAATTGCTAGCCTTTGCTTACCGGCAATTGCCAGACTAAGCAGCCCAAGCTAGTTCCATCCTGGCTCCTGTGACTTGTAATAAGTAACTAAGGTCTGTGATTTCCACCTTAACCAGATAATGTGTAAACAAATGTTTATCTTGACTTCTGTAAACCACTTAAGTAACAAACGGAATGACAAAAGTCCCCTGGCCCTTGGAATGTCTGGAGACCCCCACCCTCATCTCTGCCCAGGAGGTAATTTACAGAATCCACTAGCCCTCGGAATGTCTGAAGCCTTTTCATCCCCATCCCCGCCCCTCACCCACACTCCCAAGGTGGTTTTTCGGGTATAAAAAATTGTGGCACCCTCCTGTTGCCACCACAGGTTGGAGAGACGTGAGTCCTCTGTGGTCGCCGGCATAATAAATGACCCTGCAATCTGGCATACTTTTGTCTTGTGATAACTTTCTACGCTCCGGTCAAATACAACATAGTCAGCACTGGCAATTTTTGACAGTCTCTACAGAGACTGAATAGAAAAAAAAAAAAAATAGAGAGTGATATAATATGTGGGGTACAGTGACTCACACCTGTAATCTCAACACTCTGGTAGGCTGAGGCAGGAGGATCGCTGAACTTAGAAGTTCAAGGCCAGCCTGGGCAACATAGCAAGACCCTATTTTTTTTCATTAAAAAAAGATAGAATTCTCTATTAAACAATATAATGTATATACCACACGCACATATCTATGTGACAAGTGTTGAGGTCCTGTGGTCCGTCAGGTCAGCCCAGTCAGTTCTCAGAAGTCTCTCTTGCCCTGGTGCAAGTTCCACCTTTGCTCCTGGGAGCTTGGTGGATCTTCAGTACCGGTTCCGGTCTTCTTTTTCTGGTCTTCCCTGCACAGTACCCTCCTCAGTCTGGTTTGTTTTGTTTCATTTTGTTTTTTGAAACAGTGTCTCTTTCTGTCGGCCAGGCTTGGTGTGCAATGGCACGATCTGGCTCACCGCAATCTCCGCCTCCTGGGTTCAAGCGATTCTCCCCACTCAGCCTCCTGAGCAGCTGGGATTACAGGCACCCACACCCATGCCTGGCTGATTTTCGTATTTTTGTAGAGATGGGTTTCACCATGTTGGCCAGGCTGGTCTTGAACTTCTGACCTCAGGTGATTCACCCATCTCAGCTTCCCAAAGTGCTGAGGTGATTACAGACTTAAGCCACCACATCCGGTCCTAAAATACGATTTTTAACATCTGCATTGTAGTCCATTCTTCAAATAGATGTCCTGTAATTTATTGTAAAGAGCTGGTCATGAACAATTCTACATACATCCTTATGGATACCACTGATTTCGTTAGAACACATTTTAGGAATGGAATTACTAGGGTAAATGAGAGAACATTTTTACAATTCTTATTTGTATTACCAAGTGGGTTTTAAAAAATCATTCAGTTGAATTTATACTTCCAACCCTGCCAACAATGAATATTATCACTGCTACTGCTAAAAACTAGAAGCAAGCAACTGTCAATGTAATAGTTGGCTTTTTTTTTTTTTTGAGATGGACTCTCGCTGTGTCACCCAGGCTGGAGTGCAGTGGTGTGATCTCAGCTTGCTGCAACTTTCGCCTCCCGGGTTCAAGCAGTTCTCTGCCTCAACCTCCCGACTAGCTGGGATTACAGGTGCCCACCACCACAGCCGGCTAATTCTTGTATTTTTAGCAAGGACTAGGTTTCACCATCTTGGCCAGGCTCTTGAATTCCTGACCTCGTGATCTACCCACCTCAGACTCTGAAAGTGCTGAGATTATATAGGTGTGAACCACCACACCCAGCTGGGCTTTGTATTCTTAACTGCAGCAATGGGTGTGTGTGATAATGGAAAGTGGTAATGTTTCTCCAGTTTTAAGTACCAGAAAGCTCTCATTTTGGTGGTGAGTGGGGAGGCTCTTATTAAGTGCCTGACACTGGATCCACTTTCCTGTTAAAATGAGCTTTTGGCCAGGCATGGTGGCTCATACCCGTAATCCCAGTACTTTGGGAGGTCGAGGCAGGTGGATCTTGTGAGGCCGGGAGTTCGATACCAGCCTGGTCAACATGGCGAAACCCCATTTCTACTAAAAATTAAAAAATTAAGCCGGTTGCAGTGGTTCACACCTGTAATCCCAGCACTTTGGGAGGCTGAGAGGGGGTGGATCATTTGAAGTTGGGTGTTCGAGACCAGCCTGGCCAACATGATAAAACCCTATTTCTACTAAATACATCTATTCTTAGTAGAAACCTGTCTCTACTAAGAATACAAAAATTAGCCAGGTGTGGTACCTTTACTCCCTGAATAACTTACCTTTGTCAGTGAAGCAGGCCTTAGTTGGGGTCTCGGAATCACTGGCTGCTTATGTGCTGTGGTGTCAGTCCCTGCATCCCTTTGGGAGCTGGGTCCCTCTGCTGTAAGCAATCTTCACGTCTATCCCAGTGTGCAGTACAGATATTAGCATTTTTTATGTGGGCTATAATGTGAAAAATATTGGAGATCATAAATATTGTTCACTTAATGCCTGTGTGTCACACCAAGCAGTTTACCACTGAGATTATTTGCTGTTATGTGGTCGTGGAGACCTAGGTGGGAACTCATGTACAGTCAAGATTGCTGGTCTTTGTTACCTGGAACCCCAGTTTTGCCTGGCTTGATGGATGGGTCCCTGGGAGAGGGTCTCCGAGTTTTGGCATTCTGTGTGGGGGTTTCATTTAAACTGTTTCTGTCGTGCCAAACCATTTGTGGATGTAAATAGAAAGGGAAAAACCAACAAGGAAATGGAACATTTTATGGCATTTAACAGTGCTCTCTTTTAAAGCTATTTTTAATAGGGTCACCATGAAATTCGAAGTTAACAAAAAAATGTCACATCCATTATCATAGTCAGTACCCAGCTTCTCTTTATTTTGGACTTAAAATTTACTTGCCAGAAATTCATAGCTCTTGAATTAAAGCCACATTTATCATGCGTTCTTAAATATATATTAGGTTTTACTCGTTTTAGATTTATTTTTGTCAAGTGATGGACTCTTGCTGTGTTTCCTGGGCTGGTCTCAAACTCCTGGCCTCAGGTGATCCTTCCGCCTTGGCCTTCCAAAGTGTTGGAATTACAGGTGTGAGCCACTGTGCTTGGCCCCATCTTAGATTTAGATACTTTTTAAATAGTGTATTTAGAAGGGAGGTTTTTTTCATAATTTTATTTTTACAATTTTTAATCTTTTATAATTGACTTATTAGTGGATGCCTTTTTTCCCTAAGAGTTCTTGATGCCTTTCCTGTATTGTGGGAAATGGCTGGAAATTCTTCTCCACTCTGTGCCCTCCCCCAGCAACAAGCCTAGCTATGTAGGCACTGAGCACTCGGCAGCGGCCCCAGGTGTCAGAAGCAGACAGAAGCACTAAATCAAGTTGCTGGTAGTCGATCCCACTGTAGAGGCCTAAGCCCCAGAGGTAGAATAAGGATGCTGGAGATGAACAGGCTGTGACGGCACAGCAGTCCACAGTGTCATCAGGAACAGGGACCTTCTCTCTCTCTCTGCCACCCTTAGCAAGTGACTGCGTCTTGGCGTGACCAGACAGCACCTTTGCAGTCAGTGTTCCAGTCTGAGCCAGGGAAGGACGCTGGTTCTGGCTCTTTGTCAAGGAGCTTCCCCCACACCTCCCCAGCCAGGTCCCAGTCACGTGGTCACGGGGGTTGAAGCAGCCTTGGAAATGTATACTTCAGCTGGGCGCATGGCCACCCCAAATGCGATTGGGCACTGTTGGTAGGGAAGAAAGGAAAGTTGGACCTTGGTTAGAAAGCCATAGTATAGCTATATGTCTCCTTGGCTGTGTCACCAGGGCATACCACACACCTTCTGAGGCTCACGGTTCCTCATCCGCACACTTGGGGTGATAATTGCTCCTACCTCATGAGTTGTCCCTCTGACCAGAAAGAATGTAAGGTACCTGGCCTGTGGTTGGTGTGCAGAGGCGGCAGTCTGACCACAATGCCATGTGTCATTAGTGCTCAGAAACTTGTGAAGTTGCTGGAGAGCTGGGCTTCCTGGTTCTGTGACGTGTTTTACTTAATAATAAGATTGTTGTCCTGCTAGCCTGGGTGTGACTGGTCCCCTGTTCCACAGAAATCACATGGAGAAGATTTGCTTAAACTTGTGGAATGTGTGTGTCCTTGTGGTTTTGATATATATTTGGGTGGTTATGACAGAGGAATTATTAATCATGTAATAGAAATAAAGATTGTTTTGTACAAAAGTAAATGATTAACAGTGACAAATTTCTCCAGCCAAGAAGTACACATTCAATGTAAATTGGAAGCAACTTCATTTGGCTCATAAAAGCTTTTAGTCAGCAGAGAGCTGTTGTCAAGCTAGTGGCATTTGGCATCTGGGAGGCCCAAGAATGTGGCCAAGTGTAGTGGAACAAATTGTACTGTGTGCCGGCTGTCAACCTTGGAGACACTTAGAAGAGCCTTCAGCAATACTGTGTGTGTCTCTGTCACCTTCTCTTTCTTCTCCACACCAAATGGCTTCATTCAACTCTGCTGCTTTGGCGTTGCCACTATTTTTCTGGTGTTTTAGGCTGGAAGTGTTAGGGTGAGAAGCCCCACCCTGTGGCTGGGTATCTCTGCGCTGGACTCGGTGTGTTTGTTTCCAGTCTCCCCCGTGCACATCTCTACCTCTCTGTCCGAGGTCACAGTAGAAAGAGAAATCAAGTCAGCAGGGACTCAGCGGACCCCTTCTTTCAGGATTCTCTTGGTAGTTTCCAAACTGTTTCCTCTACTACAGAAAGGTGTATTCTCTCTCTCCCTCCCCCATCCCCCCATTCTCTCCCATCCTCCCCCTTTCTCTTTCTCAGCTAGTTGTTCCTAACAAACACAAGGTTCCTAGCTCACATAGTCTTTGGCCCTAGGCTCCACTTCCAGACTTTCTGTTAATGAGTACTTTCTCCAGTGGCCTGCTATTTTTTTTTCTCTTAAGTGTCTGCTACAAGTACTCTGCTCTACTACACCTGGTTTCTCCCTGACCTGCTAATTCCCCTGGTGAACTTTTCCTGAATGGCAAGTCCCTTTGTAACCACTGTTCTCGCCATCCTCTTCCAATCTGCTCTCCACTTACCAAGCTTCACTATTTCTTGTACCGACCCAGCCTCCCTGCTCACACTGGGTCTGCCCTCTGCACCTCCCCTGCCACCAGGCTGTGAGATTTTCTCCCGCACTGGATTTGCTCATGCTGTGGCCTCCCGGAGTGCACTCCCCAGCCAGCCATGGTCCACCCTTGGAGTCCCACTTCCACGACCCATCCTAGTGGCCTTACCCGACCATTCATCCCAGTGCCTGCCTTTCTGAATTCTGAGTTCTTTCTTTCCTGAATTTCCGTTTGTGTCAATACCATCCAGGGAACCATGGTAGGTCTCTTAGGGTCTTAGGAATTATTTAGCCCAGCGGTGTCCAATCTTTTCCTTGGGCCACATTGAAAGAATTGTCTTGGGCCACACATAAAGTCCACTAATACTAATGATAGCTGACGAGCTAAAAAAAAAAAATCTCATGTTTTAAGAAAGTTTAAGAACTTGTGTTCGGTTGCATTCAAAGCTGTCCTGGGCTGCATGTGGCCCATGGGCTGTGGGTTGGACAAGTTTGATTTAGCCCAACCTTAGCTCTTTTCACAGAGCTGAAAAAAAGGCAAAGTAAAAATATAACAAAATACTGTTATTACATTCAACAGAATAAACATATATATATTAACTAGATATAATAGTTAACATTGGCTAACATTTTATGACTACTCATTGTAAAAGTGAAATGAATTTTTTTTTTCTCGCGCTGTTGTCCAGGCTGGATGGAGTGCAGTGACTCAATCTTGGCTCACTGCAACCTCCGCCTCCCAGGTTCAAGTGGTTCTCCTGCCTCAACCTCCCGAAGTAGCTGGGATTACAGGCACCTGCCACCATGCCTGGCTAATTTTTTGTATTTTTAGTAGAGATGGGGTTTCACCATGTTGGCCAGGATGGTCTTGGTCTCCTGACCTTGTGATCTGCCCACCTTGGCCTCCCAAAGTGCTGGGATTACAGGTATGAGCCACTGCGCCTGGCCCAAAATGAATATTTTTGAGTAATTTCTTTTAAGTGGACATCACTTAAGCCTCCCAATAAACTGGTATCATTTTCTCCATTTGCAGATGAAAAAACTGTGTTATAAATTAACCTGTACAAGGCAAATAATGTAGTTAACTCTACATGGAGAGGTTAAGAATAAAATCTAAGCCTGGCTCTTATTTTATATACTGAATTTTTTCTCTCAACATTTCTATACAGAGAATTTCTTCATATCATTAAGAACATTGTTCTAAAACATTTTACAGCTGGGTGCAGTGGCTTACGCCTGTAATCACAGTACTTTGGGAAGCCAAGGCGGGCAGATCACCTGAGGTCAGGAATTCAAGACCAGTGTGACATGGTGAAATTCCTGACCAGCCTGCATGTGGTGGCAGGCACTTGTAATCCCAGCTACTTGGGAGGCTGAGGCAGGAGAATCGCTTGAACCCAGGAGGTAGAGGTTGCAGTGAGCCGAGATCGCGCCATTGCACTCCAGCCTGGGCGACGAGTGAAACTCTGTCTCAAAAAAAAAAATTTTTTTTTCTTACGTGAAATAATGGTAGTTTATCATCTGCTAGAATTTAACTGTTTTCCTGTTTTTGGAGAATGAGATTGTTTCCAGTTTTTTTTTAAATTATTATGAATAATGCTACAGTGAACATAAATTTGGAAAATGTCTCTACCACTTTTTCTAGGTAAGATTTTTCTCACTGAAATTGCCCGGGGAATCTTATACTATAATTGTTTCATTAGTTTTGCCTAGAGGTTAAGTGACATGCTAGAGATTAAGATCACATGGTAGTAGGTAACTGGCAGAACCAGGAGTAAACTTGTCATGTTTCAGCCATTCTTTCAGCAGATGCTTATTGAACACCTGCTGGGTGTCATGCACTAGCCAGGCTTTGGGGGTTCAGAGATGCCTGAGACCAGATACCCTTCCTCTCAACAACTGGATAGTTTAGACTCTTTCTCAGTGTACCAGTTAAACTCTATGGGAAGTATTTCTGCTAATGGTACAAGGGTTCAGTGGTGGAGTTAAGGGAGTTAATATATGATATAATAATTATAAAAACTGATTTAAAAAACTGTATTTTTAAGGGTGCTAGAACGTATCCAAAAACAGACACCACAGGACAAGTTTAATCTTGAAATACTGATGAGAAAGTATAAAAATTGGGAGCTTGTGGCTTTCTAGCCCAAGGGTTTTGTCTAAATCCTGTAGCTACAGAAACTGGGATAGGTGAGGAAGAAAATTTCAGCTTTATTACCTAAAAATGCTAGAAACCCAAATTCAAGACCAGAAAGGCAGCTAGAAATTTAAAGGAGAAATCTAGGCAGTGAGAGAATTGCAGGAGAGAGACCCAGATTCTTGCATGTAAGTAAACTCTCTCAAATCCCTGGTAACAGTTAAACTGTTCTTACGTCATCGAGAACCCAGGGGGCCCCATAAGAGAGGAGAGCCAGACCAGATAGAAATTAACCATTGAAAGATGGAGCTTGTGGGGCCAGACCTGTGAATTTGTTGCACACCCTTAGCCATATGTAGCTGTGTGGCGTAAAGCTGAACCTTTATGGGCTTGACGTTTCAGAGCACGGAGCAGCTATCAGTTAGCAGGGAAGGCGGAAGGAATTCCTAGAAGCAAGGAAATTACAGAAAGGGTGAGCCCCAGATCGCCCCATACCTGTGTCTGATCACCAAATTATTAGGCACAGGGAGACCACTGCCAGGGTGCTAGGTTTAAAAAGTGGGAAGCAGAGGCTGGGCGTGGGGACTCACCATGCCTATAATCCCAGCACTTTGGGAGGCCAAGGCGGGTGGATCATTTGAGGTCAGGAGTTTGAGACCAGCTTGGCCAGCATGGTGACATCTCGTCTCTACTAAACGTAGAAAAATTAACTGGGTGTGGTGGCGCGTGTCTGTAATCCCAGCTACTCATGAGACTGAGGCAAAAGAATTGCTTGAACATGGGAGGTGGAGGTTGCGGTGAGCTGAGATAACACCACTACTCTCCAGCCTGGCCAACAGAGTGAGACTCCATCTCAAAAAAAATAAATAAATAAAATAGTAAGCCATAAGAACAGAGATCAGTTTGTATGTGAATCTTGTCAATCTGCAGCACATAGCTCTCACCTATAAAACAGAGTACCTATAACCCAGTAGAATGCAATGTTGCTGCAACATATTATCAACAATACTGTTGTTATCTGTCATTACTGCACATGGAAAGAAAAGGGAAAGAGACCCTTAGGAAGTAAGGCAGTCAGTAGCACCAGGAGGAACCAGATGTTGGCTTTAGCACATTTAAACAGCTATCATGAAATGATTACACTGACGCATCTTGTGGGGTTTTTTTAAAGACGGAACTTCACTCCTGTTGCCTAGGCTGGACTGCAACAGTGTGATCTTGGTTCACTGCAGTCTCCGCCTCCTGGGTTCAATGATTCTCCTGCCACAGCATCCCAAATAGCTGGGATTATAAGCACCTGCCACCACACCCTGCTAATTTTTGTATTTTTAGTAGAGATGGGGTTTCATCCACGCTGGCCAGGCTGGTTTTGAACTCCTGAGCTCAGGTGATCCCCCCTCCTCAGCCTCCCAAATTGTTGGGATAACAGGCGTGAGCCACTGCACCCGGCCGAAATGACAAATTTTGTTATTTTTTTAACCGCAGTTTTTCAAAAAGCTATTAAAAATATGTTCAGCGAATGAAAGGGAAATGTGTCAGAATTAAGAGAAAATATAGGGTTAGTGAATGCACAGACAAAAAGTCTTTTTTTAGACAGGGTCTTGCTCTGTCACCCAGGCTGGAGAGCAGTAGGTACCATCACAGCTCACTACAGCTTTTCCTCCTGGGCTCACCAGCCCTCCCATCTCTGCTTCCCAAGTAGCTGTGACTACAGGCATACTTTGCCACACTCAGCTCACTTTTTAACTTTTTCATAGAGAGAGGGTCTCTATTTTGCCCAGGCTGGTCTCAAACTCCTGGGCTCAAGTGGACCTCTTCCCCCTCCCCAGCCTCCCAAAGTGCTAGAATTACAGGCATGAGCCACCACACCCAGCCCCAGACAGGAAATCTTTACAGAGAAATGGAAGCTACAAAAATGGAAACTCTAAGCTGAAAAGTAAAATAAGTCAAAAAATTTTTTTTGGCTACATGTTCTCAACATAACATTAGGTGGGGCAATAGAACCAGTAAACTGCAATATAAATTAGTAGAAATTACCCAATCCAAAAATCATAGAAAAAATTGAACAGAAATGAACCAAGATTTCATTGACTTGTGGGATAGTATGAGGTTGTCCAGTGTATGTGAAACTGGAGTTCAAGAAGACAAATAGAAAGGAAATACCTAAATATTTGACACAATAATTGCTAAAAACTTCCCAAATGTGGTGAAAAGCATTTATGTACAAATCTAAGCAGCTTAATAAACCAACAGCAGAATGAACACAGAAAACAACTCCTAGGCCTATCATATTTAAACGAATGAAAGCCAAAGATAAAGACAGAATTTTGAAAGCAGCCAGAGAAAAATGATGTTACATACAGAAGAATAAGATTAAAAGCTGACTTCTCATCAGACACTATAAAAGCTGAATATACTGAAATCACACATTCAAAGTGCTGAAAAAAAAAATCCACCGAGCATTTTATATCTGGCAAAACTGTCCTTCAGAAATGAAAGCGACGTAAAGATGTTTCCAGGGGAACAAAAGTCTGAGAAAATTTGTTACCAGGGGACCTGTATTAAAAGAAATACTAAAGGGGTAGAGGGTGTGGGGGAAAATGCTCAAGGATATGCAGGAAGGAATGAAGAGCACTAGAAACAGTAGATATCAGTAAGTATAAAATACTGATTTATTTTTTATTTTCTTATCTCTTTAAAAGATATACCAATATTTAAAGTAAAAACACTTTATTGATAGTTTTATTATACCTATAGATCTGATATACCACACTATGAATTGGGGGAGTTAAATGGAAATATATTATTGCAGATATCCTTTTCTGGCATAACTCAAAATTAACATTTAAAAATATTGTTGATATAGTTTGGATATTTGTCCCCACCCAGATTTTATGTTCGAATATAATCCCCAGTGTTGGAGGTGGGGTGTGGTGGGAGATGATTAGATCATGGGGTTGGGTTTCTTTTTTTGTTTTCTAGAGACGGAGTCTCGTTCTGTCGCTCAGGCGGGAGCACAGTGGTGTGATCTCAGTTCACTGCAACCTCTGCCTCCTGAGTTCAAGCGATTATCTTGCCTCAGCCTCCCAAGTAGCTGGTACTACAGGTGCATGCCACCATGCCTGGCTAATTTTTTGTGTTTTAGTAGAGATGGGGTTTCACCGTGTTGGCCAGGCTGGGCTTGAACTCCCGAGCTCAGGTAATCCACCGGCCTCAGCCTCTCAAAGTGCTAGGGTTACATGTGTGAGCCACTGCGCCCGGCCATGGGGATTGATTCCTTATGAGTAGTTTAGCACCACCCTCTTGGTGCCATCCTCAAGATAGTGAATTCTTATGAAGTCTGGGTGTTTAGAAGTGTGTGGCACCTCCCCTGCCCTCTTTCTCCTGCTTTAACCATGTGATTTGTCTGCTCCTACTTTGCCTCCATGAGTAAAAACTCCCTGAGGCCTTCCCAGAAGCCGAGCAAATGCTGGCATCATGCTTGTACAGCCTGCAGAACCATCAACCAGTTAAACCTCTTTCTGTATAAATTACCCAGCCTCAGATATTTCTTTATAGCAGTGTGAGAATGTTCTAATACAATTGTAGAATAAGTTAAAAGTGTATATTATGACACCTGTAATCTCAGTATTTGGAAGGCTGATGTGGGCAGATCACTTGAGCCCAGGGGTCCTAGACCAGCCTGGGCAACATGGTAAAATCCCATCTCTACAAAAAATATTTTAAAAAGTTAGCCGGACATGGTGGCACACGTCTGTAGTCCCGCTACTTGGGAGGCTGAGGTGGAGGATGGCTTGAGTCTGGGAGCTGGAGGTTGCAGTAAGCCAAGATGATACCAGTACACTTCAGCCTGGGCAACAGAGCTAGACCCTGTCTCAAAAAAAAAAAGTATATTACAATCTTTAGAGCAACCACTAAAATGTAATTCAAAGAGGCAGAGCCGATAGAGGAGTTAAAATGGAATACTAAAAAAGAAAAAGAGAGAGAGAGAGAAACAGGAATAGCAAACCTAAATAATTACATTCACTGTAAAGGGATGCAGCACCTTAATCAAAAGGCAAAGAATATAGGACCGAATAAAAAGCAAGGTCCAAGTGTATGCTGTCCACATGACACATACTTTAAATACAAGGACACAAGTAGACTGAAATTAAAACGATGGAAAGCAATATGCCATGCAGTGGCAATATTAACATCAGACAATACCCTTCAAGATGAGTGGCCCTCCATATCTGTGAATTTCACATCTGCAGATTCAGCCAATTGCAGATAGAAAATCTATAAAACAAAACAAACAACGATGGAGGTTTCATCCTCCACCACCAACAAAAGATAACAGTACAACAATAAAAAAAGGATTAAAAACAGTATAGTATAACTATTTACATAGCATTTACATTGTATTCAGTATTATAACTAATCTAGACATGGTTGAAAATATATGGGAAGATATGTGTAGGTTATATAACAGAGACTACTTCATTTTATATAAGACTTGAGAATTCTGGGATTTTGGTATTTTGGAGGGGGGTCCTGAAACCAATCCCTCATAGATGCAGAGGGACGACTGTATTACTCAAGGCAAAGAGGGACACTTCATAAATAGAAGGGTCAGTACATCAGGAAGATGTAGTAATGGGTATGCCTAAATGCAAAGCTTCAAAATATGTGAAGCAAAGTATATGCAGCAAAAGCTAAAGGAGATATAGGTAAATACACAGTCATACTTGACAATTTTAATAACCCTCTCAATACCTGAAAGAAAAGTAGAGACTTGAACAACGTAAGAACCGCTTAATTGACATCCATAAAAGGCCACACTCAATATGTTAAAAATATACTCCCTCCCTCTTACCCTCCCCCCCTCTCCCTCCCATCCTTTCTTTTTTCCTTCCTCTTCCCTCCTGTTCTCCATCCCTCTCTATTTTAGGTTAAGGGGTACACGTGCAGGTTCACTAATACAGGAAAACTCCTGTTTTGGGGGTTTGGTGTACAGACCATTTTGTCACCTATAGTACTCGATGTTTTTTCTGATGATCTCACTCTTCCCACCCCACATTATTTGTAAATGCACATAGAATGTTCAGAAAGACAGACCATCTGTTAAGATATAGAACAAGTTTCAATAGATTTTCATAGATTGAAATCTTACAGAATGTTCTTTGTCCACAAAGATTAGGAAAAATAATTGTGTTTCTTTTTAGCTGGGATCTTGCCCTGTTGCCCAGGCTGGAGTACAGTGGTACAAACACAGCTTACCATATCCTTGACCTCCTGGGCTTAAGCAGTCCTGCCACCTCAGCACCACAAGTAGTTGGGACTATAGGCATGCACCACCATGCTAATTTATTTTTTTAATATTAGCAGAGAAGAAGCCTTGCTGTGTTGCCCAGACTGGTCTCAATCAAATTCTTTAGCTCAAGCAGTCCTCCCACCTTGGCTTCCCAAAGTGCTGGGATTACAGGTGTGAGCCACCACACCCAGCCAGAGAAAGAATTTTCAAAAGCCCTAAATATTTGGGTATTAAACAACTCACTTCACAGTAACTCATGAATCAAAGAAGAAATCACAAAAGAAATTATAAAATATTTTGATTTGAATAATTAAAATATAATACATTAATGTTTCTGGGATTTGGATAAAGTGGTGGGCACTTTAAAGTGGTTTGGCTGAAGAAAGGAAATAATGAAGAGAACAAACAATAGAGAAAGTCGATGAAGCCAAAAGCAGTTTCTTTGAAAAGATCAGTAAGATTAATAAAACACCCGAACCCACAGAGGAAACAAATGACCAATTTCAGGAGTGAATGGAGGGACACCACTATGGATTCTAGAGACATTTAAAAGAATATAAGGGAGGATATAAACAATAAATTTGTTAGCCAATGCATTTACTACTTTGATGAAATTGACAAATTTCTTGAAAGATGAATATTACTAAAACTGACACCAGAAGAAATAGAAAAGTCTGAATAGCCCAATATCTACTAAAGATATGAAATTCATAATCAAAATTCTCCTACAAAGAAAACAGTAGGCTCAGGTATTTCATTGGTGAATTCCATCAAACAATTAAAGAAGAAGTAATAATAATCCTAGCCAAACTCCTTTAGAGGGGAATAGTTTCTTTCTTTCTTTTTTTTTTTTTGATTTTTAATTTTTCGGGTCAGATGGGTAATGTGCCGATGTCGTAACAAGGTCCAAGGGTGGCACATCTCACACAAGCGTGTGAGCACCCAGTCATCATACTGATGAACTACAAAAAGCGATCCCTTTTTTAAAAATTTTTAATTGGGGGGAATAGTTTCTAACTAATTTTATGAGACCAGTATTACTCTGATATTGACTTGTCAAAGCCACCATAGAAAAACTATAGACTAATATTCCAGTATCTTTTTTTTTGAGATGGTGTCTCACTCTGTCGCCCAGGCTACAGTGCAGTGGGGCAGTCTTGGCTCACTGCAACCTCTGCCTCCTAGGTTCAAGTGGTTTTCCTGCCCCAGCCTCCCGAGTAGCTGGGACTATAGTTGTGCACCACCACACACAGCTAATTTTTGTATTTTTAATAGAGATGGGATTTCACCAGGCTGGTCTCAAACTCCTGACCTTACCATCTGCCTGCCTTGGCCTCCCAAAGTGCTGCAATTACAGGTGTGAGCCACTGCATCCAGCCTTCCAATATCTTTTATAAATGCAAACATCCTTACCAAAATATTAGTAAATGGCATTTGGTGAGAAGATGATACATCAGGATCAACTGGGATATATCCCAGATATACAAGGTTAGTTTAACATTAGAAAATGAGTATAATCCAACATATCAACAACATTAAGAATAAAACCAATTCCTCATCCCAATAGATACAGAGTAAGCATTTCACAAAAATCCACCAGCCATTTATACCAAAAACTCTCAAGAAACTAGGAATAAAAGACAACTTCCTCAATTTACTGAGGGGCCTCTGTGTAAAATCCACAAGTAACATCAACATTTACTGATGAAAAACCAAATATCTTGCCTCTAAGATTAGTAATAAAGTGTGTTGCCCCTTTTCATCTTCTGTTGGAGATCCTAGCTAGCGCAGTAAGGAAAGGAAAAAGAAATAAGTACACAGATTGGAAAAGAAGTAAAATTGTCTTTATTTGCATTTGACGTGATTCTTTTTGTAAGGAACCTATTTTAAAAAGTTACCAAAACTAATAATTTCCTCTAATAATTTAGCATGGTCACAGGTTACAAAGCCAGTATGCAAAAATCAGTAGTTTCTCTGTGAACTAGCAATGAACACTTGAAAGTTGAAATTTAAGATGCACTTTCATTTACAGTAGTATTTAGAAATATAAAATACTGAGGGATAAATTTAACAAAATATATGCAAGATCTGTACACTTAAAACTGCAAAGCATTACTGATTAAGGATTAAAATAAATGGAGAGAGATCGCATGTTCACAGATTAGAAGACTCAGTATTGTTAAGATGGCAGTTCCCACAGTTATCTATAGATCCAGTAGAATCCAAATAAAATCCCAGCAGATTTTTTTAAATTGAAATTAACAAGCTGATTCTGAATTCATATGGCGCTGCAAAGTACCTAGAATAGCAAAAGAATTTTTTCAAAAGTAACATAGGTGGAGTACTTGAACTACCTACTTTCAAAACTTCTGCTAGTCGTGACTTTGGACTAGACTGTTGCGGGAAGTCTCTAGAGCTGAGCAAGACAACGTGGCATTGGCATAAGACTAGATAGACAGGTCAGTGGAACAGAGTAGAAAAACAGACCCACACTTATGTGGGGCTTACTACAATGGATTTTCAACATGAGTACCATGAAAATTCAATGAGGAAAAGGGCAGAAGGTTGAGATTTTTGTTTGTTTTTTCAGCAAATGGTGCTGAGACAACTGGATAGTCTAATGAGTCAAAATTAACATTTACTCTGACCTCACATCATTCACAAAAATTAAGTCAAAATGGATTGTAGACCTAAATAGAAAACTTACAACTAGAAACTTTGGGAAAAAAGCATAGGATAAAATCTTACAATCTTGAGAAAGGCAAAGATCTCTTAGATCCAACACAAAATTCATGGGTCATAAAAGGAAAACTTGTAGATTGGATGTTTCCAAAATGAAAAATCTTTACTCTTCAGAAGACATTAAAACAGCAAAACTCAATCCACAGAATGAAAAAAAATATTCCTGATACATATATCTGTCAATGGACTCACATTTGGAATATATAAAGAACTACAATTCAGTAATAAAAAGCAAACTCTTAAAAATGGGCAAAAGATCTGAGTAGACACTTCACAAAAAAAATACACAGGAATGGCAAGTAAGCACGTGGAAAGATATGCAACATCACTTATCATCAGAGAAATGCAAATTAAAACCACAGTGAGATACTACTACGTACTTATTAGAAAGGCTAATGTATATAGGTCTGATAATACTAAGTGTTGGTGAGAATGTGCAGCAATTGGAATTTTCTTACAATTCATGTAGAAATGTAAAGCAGTTTATTTACTAACTTTTTAAAATTAAAAATTGAAATGGGGTTTTGCTATGTTGCCTAGGCTGATCTCCATCTCCTGGGCTCAAGCAGTTCTCTTGCCTCTGTCTCCCAAAGTGCTGGAATTATAGGCATGAGCCATGGTGCCAGGCCAAAACACTGTAAGTCAAATATACCTACCATATGTCTCAGTCATTCCTGTCCTGTGTGTCTATTTAAGAGAAATGAAAACATATGTCTATAAAAAGACTTGTACATAAATATTTACAGCAGTTTTATTTGTAATAGCCAAAAGCGAAATGACCCCAATGTCTATCAACAGTTGAATGGATACATTTTGGCACATCCTGCAACAGAACACTACCAACCAACAGAGGGACCACTTATACAGCAGTATCATTGGACTTCAGAATTATGCTGCATGAAAGATGCTGAACACAAAAAGTACATACTATACGATTTCATTTATTTAGTAGTTTAGAGAATGGTAACTCATTTATAGTGACAGAATGGATAATTAGTTACTTAGGTGGGATGAAGGTAGGGAGTACTATAAAGGGGCACTAAGGTGATTTGGGGATTGATGGAAATATTCTGTATCTTTGTTGTGATGGTGATTTTTATTGGTGTATACATCTTTCATACTTGAACGATCCGGTTACAACAGATGCAAATCATTAGTTTCCTTCTCTTCTTTCCTATGCCTAGCGGAGGGTGGGGCATCTGATGGGTATTCCAGGGATTACGGTTGATCTCATGGGCAGCCCTCTTTATGGCCAGTGCTTTCAGAGGTGGATTAAGGATGGTCAGGCTAGCTCTTGGAAGGAAAGTCTCTTCCAAAACATCAGGCAAAATCAAGGCTACAACCAGGCTGTACTTGAAACAAATCTTATGACAGGGTTCCCTAATCCAGTCCTAGTCAGAGTCAAAGTTGGTGAAAAAACCAACCCAGACCTCCAGGGCTGCATGGCCATCAGTAGCATCCCCACAACTTTGCTTTTGTCTAGCCTGGAATATTGAGGGGTCACAGCAATAATTTCACTTAACTCTGTGCTGAGGACGGGAGACCTCACCATGTATGAACCAGCTGACCAGCATGAATTTAGTATGATAATGTTGTGAGCAGTGTTGTTGTGAGCAGTGTCAGTCAAGATCTGAACCTGTCTGGGTCAATGAATGGAGACCTAATGACAATCCGTTTCATGGCATACTACCTCGCATGTCATGAATAGGGATAGAACCTAAGTGATCCTGCATGACACCAAAAGGTAGAGTTATTGAACAGGCTGGTACCATTCCTTTCAAGAAACCCTCCACAGGTCTCCCTGAAAATGATCCCGTGTCCACCTCCCTCAGATGCTAACCAGAAACTCTTCCCGACCTATGACCATAATTTTTTTTTCTTTTTTGAGATGGAGTTTTGCTCTTGTTGTCCAGGCTGGAGAGCAGTGGCGTGATCTCAGCTCCCTGCAACCTCTGCCTCCCGGGTTCAAGGGATTCTCCTGCCTCAGCCTCCCCAGTAGCTGGGATTACAGGCATGAGCCACCACGGCCGGCTAATTTTTTTTTTTTTTTTTAGTAGAGACAGGGCTTTACCATATTGGCCAGACTGGTCTCGAACTCCTGACCTCAGATGATCTGCCTGCCTTAGCCTCCCAAAGTGCTGGGATTGCAGGTATGAGCCACCACACATGGCCCCACCACCATAAATTATACCTCATTAAAGTTATCTTACAGACTTAATGGTAGTAGCAAGTAGTAGATCAGCCGTAAAGGAATGCTAATTATAATTGATAGTAACCTGTCAAATATGTAAAAATTCATGAATCAAAAAACAAAACCAGACAAAAAGTCACAGGGAAAGCCTCGTCTGCAGGACTCTACATAAATGTGGGTGTCTCTGGGCCTGGCTGAGCCTGCAGGGACAGCAGCAGGCCATGTGTGGCTGTAGAAACCTTGAGGTGAGGCTTGTCTCAGTTGGGGTGTGCAATGAGTATAGGAAACACACCGGATTTGGAAGACAGTGCAAAAAAGAGAATGTAAAATATCAGTCTTTCTGACATTGCTTACTTGTTGAAATGTTAACATTTGGATATATTGGGTTGAATTATACATATTTTAACATCAATACTCTTTATTTTTTTTTTAATCTGGGTATAAAACAATTGAAAATTCCGCATGTGGCTCCAGTTATGTTTCTGTGAGACAGCATGATGCTGGTCAGTGGTGACTGTCAAGGTGAGACGTTATCAGTGAGGCCCTGTGCCAGAAGAGCTCTCTCAGAGCTGTCCTCAACTTATACATATGCCCTGGCCAGAACTGCCACTGAAACCCACTGAAAGTTCAGCCAACCTAAAAAGGGTTAACTTTTATATTATTATCATTTATTGTTATTTATTATCATTCAGAGTCTCACTCTGTTGCCTAGGCTAGTGTGCAGTGGCACAATCTCGGCTCACTGCAACCTCCACCTCCCGGGTTCAAGTAATTCTTCTGCTTCAGCCTCCTGAGTAGCTGGGATTATAGGCATGTACTACCACGCCTGGCTAATTTTTTGTATTTTTAGTAGAGATGGGTTTCACCATGTTGGCCAGGCTGCTCTGGAACTCCTGACCTCAAGTGATCCCCCTGCCTGGGCCTCCCAAAGTGCTGGGATTATAGGCGTGAGCCACTGCACCCGGCCCATTTCTGTTATTTTCCAAGCTAATTTTTTTTTCTTTTTTGTGTGCGCAGTGAGATACTTTAACCTTTCTGGGGAAGGTCTGTAAACTTCCCTGGGCGGGGGGGGGGGGGTGCTTCCTGAGGATGCCTGCTTATTTTCCAAAGCCCCCTGAGGTGTTTTTTTTTTTTAAGCCGGTCACAGAAAATGTGTCACTAAATGGACCTCCCTCCCACCCTTTTGAAATCCTAAGGCCTTGCTGTGTTGTTGACCCTTAATCTCAGAGGCTTTCTGGCAGAGTGGAGAGTACGGGCCCCACTGCAAGAACAGAAACCAAGGACGGGAAGTGCAGGGATCCGTGTACTTGCAGTTGGGTGTTTTTTGACCCTCACAGTGTCTTACAAGTTTTTTAAAAATGTGTTTCCAACTTTTAAAAACCAAGAGCTTTCACATTGAAAATTGGGCCTGGCGAGGGGGTGAGCCCTGTGGTCCCAGTGCATTGGGAGGCTGAGGCAGGAGGATGGGACAGAGTGAGACCCCATCTCTAAAAAAAAAAAAAAGGGAATTCCGAAAATTGGTTTCTTAGCTTTCCTGGAAAGAAAGAAGCCCTGAGCTGCCTCTCCTGTGTGGGAGCTGGTCCCCCCTCTCCCCCCTGCCCTGCGCCTCCTGCCCAAGTGACACTGCTCCCTGGGGCTCTGGGGGCCAGGGTGGCTTCCCCCATACCTCCTTTCCTGGCTAGTCAGAGAAAACCAAAATGCCCTTGACCAAGCTTCCAGCTGGAGAGTAAAGAGGGGAGTCTTTATTGCTTATTTGTATACAATCAAGATCATAGATGTGTTCCAGGAAAGGTGATTATTTCCTTTAAAGCAGGGCACTGTGGCTCCTCCCCCCCACCTCCCAAAAAAGTATCTGTAAAATCCCTTTATGAACATAACGAGGATCTTGTATTCTCTCTCAGGGTGGATAGCTCTGTTTATACCAACTCCAGTGTTACAGAAACACGTAAATCCCCACTCTTATGTCTAAAGTGGCCTTGTGTGTGTTTGCTTCATAGCCCTCATCTCTCTTCTCTTTCAGTATTCCATTTCTGTGGCTCAGGCAGTAAAACGCAGGATTCCTAAAAGTGCCCCGACAATAAATAAACTTTCCTCTCACTTTGGTGAACAGTTCATTTGATCTTTCAAACATTTCGAATGAGGGACATGATGTGTTTTGTGTGGTTAGAGCAAGGGCCAGTGGGTGCAAGGTTCACCTGGACCGATTGTTGCAGGATACAGGAAGAACCTTCTAACCATGCAGTCTAAAGGTGAGATGTCAGGGAGCTTAGGCATTCGGGGCCAGTGGGGATTGCGTTTGGGGAATTTGAGATCATCTAGGTAGACGGGTGGCCTTGAGCAATGGTTCTCAATCCCCACTCAGTACAGGCACTTAGGCACATACAGGTATTCACACACATGCACACACATATGCACATACAGATACATGCATGCACACGTATGTCTGCACACTCATATAGGCACACATGCATGCACACACAGGCACACATACAAACACTTCTGTTTAGAAGTTCTGATTTAATTGGTCCAGGGTGGATTCTGGGCATTGGTATTTTTCAGAGCTCCTCCACCAGTTTGAGAACCCATGGAAACAGTCTTCTCTCCTATTTCATCTATTTCACCCAGGCCCACTATACTTTCAGTTCAGTCAGAAAAAATCAGCTTCTCTGAAGAGGAAAGTGTGGAAACATAGTCAAAGTACAGATTTTTGTTTTTTTCCCTGTCAGAACAGTTTGTAGAGCTGAGAAGGCCAAGGAGCTTTCACCCTCTGCTGCTTGATGGCAGAATTAGTCTCTGTGTCACTGTGAAAGTGCCCTGGGGCACTGTGAGGGCCACAGTGCATAATTGCAGCGTGGACCCCAGGAGCAGCACCGTCCACAGCAGATTGGACCAAGGACATGCTCTTAGCCTCGCTGTTCTCTGCAGATTCACTTTATTTATTACGTTTAAGCCACACATCAGTGGTTGGGACAGTGTCCTCAATTCTTCAAAAATTAAGCTGCTGACCATGGGCAGCTTTGAGCAATGCTGACGAGAAACCTGAATGTTGGAACAATGTAAAATTAAACACCCTGGAGTAAGAACTTGCCAAAGGGTTTTGTTTTCTCCAGGAACTTAAATGTCCGTATCAGAAATCCCTTTTAGAAAGCTTTTTTTTTTTTTTTTTTTTAAAGAAGGAGTCTCAGTCTGCTGTCCAGGCTTGGAGTGCAGTGGCACAATCCCAGTTCACTGCAACCTCCACTTTCTGGGTTCAAGCAACTCCTGAGCCTCCTGAGTAATTGGGATGACAGGCACGTACCACCACACTCGGCTAATTTTGTATTTTTAGTAGAAACGGGATTTTACCATGTTGGCCGGGCTGGTCTTGAACTCCTGACCTCAAGTGATCCACCTGCATTAGCCCCCCAAAGTCCTGGGAATATATGCGTGAGCCACTGCACCCGGCCAAGAAACCTTTTAATTATGGAAAATGTTTAACATATTCACAAGTAAACAATGAAATAATGAACTGCTGAATACTCACTGAGCAGCTTTGACAGTGACCCACACGTGGCCTGTCTTGTTTCATCTATACCCCTCCCACCTCGGTTCCTCTCAGACTCTTAAAATAAACCCCAGACAGCATATCAGGAGATGCCTTGTAATTTTTGAAGAATCAAGGACACCTTCCCAACCACTGATATGTGGCTTAAAGATAATAAAGTGAATTTGGAGAGAACAGAAGGCTAAGTGTGTGTCCTTGGTCCGGTCTGGCATGGCTACACTGCAGTATGACCTGGTGGGTTTGCTCATCTGTGCCACATGACAGCAGGAATGGTGGTGCCTTTGGGAAGCATGCTTGCATCACAGGGTCGCCTGTTCCATGTGGGGTGAGTGTCAGCTCGTGTCCCCAGAGCCTTCCTAGTGGGGAGAAGTTATTTTCGACCTTTTTTGCCCCTGGACAGGCAGTGTCCCTGCATGGAGAGGCAGCCCTGGCCTGGCTGTACATGCAGGCAGTCTGAAGTCCTGCCTTTTAAGCAGGACAACATTTGTGGCCATCTAGCTGTGCCTGAGAGGAATTAGTGGTGATTTTTTTCCTTAACATTCCTTAGTAAGTAGAAGTAAGATCTCGTAAATTAAAAATGCTATTTTGGTTACAAAAGTTTACTTCCTGGCATAACTTCCGTTGGGTATTTCCTGGGTAAATTGGCCTGTGTCTAGAGGCAGTACAGAGAGGCTTTGGCTTTCATTCTGGTTTGTATTAGTTTAGTGCAAAAGCAATTGTGGTTTTTGCTGTTACTTTTAATGGCAAATAATAGATAATAAAGAATTGTTCGTGCAAGCTCTAAAAGAGGGCATATACTTTCAGATCTTCACTTGGCTGATGTAGTTGAGAGCTAGACTTGCTCACATCAGAAGCTTCTTGCTTTGATGAAGAATCTTGCCAGGCTTCCCTGTGTCACAGCAGGAATTGGTGTTGTGCGTTCAGGTATATTTTATGTGAACTGACTGACTTTAGGAGCTGCCTAGAAAGGAAAGGATGTACATCCACTCTCCCTCAACCACTTTAGTCAAGTGGGAAGCCATTTGCATGAAAATCTGTGCTCCTTGTTCTCTAGAAAAGTGTGTGAATGTGAATCAAGCGAGTTTAAGGTTTTTTCTTTTTTTGAGATGAAGTCTTGCTCCGTTGCCCAGGCTGAAGTGCAGTGGTGCAATCTCAGCCCACGGCAACCTCTGCCTCCTGGGTTAAAGCGATTCTCCTGCCTCAGCCTCCCAGGAAGCTAGGATTACAGGCGCCCACCACCATGCCTGCTAATTTTTGTATTTTTAGTAAAGACAGCGTTTCACCATGTTGGCCAAGCTGGTCTGAAACTCCTGACCTCCGGTGATTCGCCTACCTTGGCTTCCCAAAGTGCTGGGATTATTGGCCTTTGTTGTTGTTTGTTTGTTTGTTTTGAGAGGTAAAAATAATAACAAATTCAGCTGGGCGTGATGGCTCACACCTATAATCCCAGCACTTTGGGAGGCCAAGGTAGGCAGATCACCTGAGGTCAGGAGTTGGAGACCAGCCTGGCTAACATGGTTAACTCCCATCTCTACTGAAAAAAAAAAAAAAATTAGCTGGAAGTGGTTGGCACGTGCCTGTAGTTCCAGCTACTTGGGAGGCTGAGGCAGGAGAATCGCTTTAACCCGGGAGGCAGAGGTTTCAGTGAGCTGAGATTGCACCACTGCACTCCAGCCTGGGCTACAAGAGTGAAACTCTGTCTCAAAATAATAATAATAATAATAACTCCCAAGTGAGAATACAAAGTGATTTAATATGTACAATTTATTTTTTAAAACCTTTCAGTATGTCGCGACTATAAAGCTAACATTTACTGGGTACCCACCAAGTACCAAGCACTGTCTTAAGTGCTTAAGATGTATTAAAAATTAGGTACATGGGAGGAAATGGAGACACAGAGTGATTAGGGAATGCCCTTAGACCACATAGGGAGACGGCAAGCTGGTCCAGTATTCAAACTTAGGACGTCTGGTTCCCACTCAGTGAGCTACTGGGCTACTTAAAGGACAGGGGTGTAAGAGGGTGGCTGCAGAAGACTAGAGAGGAAAATTCACCAAAAAGAGGGACTTGGGTCCAGGTGCGGTGGCTCGCACCTGTAATCCCAGCACTTTGGGAGGCCGAGGCAGGCAGATTATTTGAGGTCAGGAGTTTCAGACCAGCCTGGCCAACATGGTGAAATCCCGTCTCTACTAAAAATACAAAAATTAGCCAGGCATGGCAGTGCGTGCCTGTAATCCCAGCTACTTGGGAGGCTGAGACAGGAGAATCCCTTGAACCTGGAAGTGGAGGCTGCAATGAGACATGATCGAGCCACTGCTCTCCAGCTAGGGCGACAAAGCAAGACTCCATGTCAAAAAAAAAAAAAAGAGGGACTCTGAGAAAAGAAGGTTCTGAGAGTCTTGGTGTGAAACCGCATGTCACTCTTGGGCACCTGGGTGAAGGACATCAGGGAAGAGACCACAGTCTTCCTGGTCCTGCTGTGCAAGCAAGGTATGGTCTGCAGGGTGCGCCTACTTGCCCTTTTATCAAAGCCCAGGTGGCCCCACTGAAGCCAGCCCTTCCCCTTCCAAACTCTGGCTACCTCATGCAGTACTTTCATCTGCCCCTGGGCAGAATTTCGTTTTTCCATGTCAACACCTTGTCTCCTCATCTTGCCAGATGGACAGTAGCATGCCCCTCAGTATTGCTGCATACCTCACCCAGCACCCACATGTCACGAATGCCTTGTGTAGGGTAGTGTGATCTGTTCCAAGTCTGAAGGAAACTTGCCTTCACTTATTTCCATAGAGTATTTTTAAAATACATGTTTATTTTCTAAGTGAATTCTAAGTATTTTACCCCTGTCTGAAGGAATGCCTTAGGTTTTAGAGACCTTCTTGACCTATCAGTCAATATATCCTACCTAAAAGTCTCAGATCAAAACTAGCCAGTGATCCTATGCGTTACTGAAGCCGAGTGACATGGAGTCAGAAGAATGAAACTAAATTGGCCTAACATTTCCCACTTCCACATTGTAGCTTTAAATATAGAGGATATAAAGAAAACCGTGGCACCTAATTGAAGGGACCGTCTCATATTATTAGTATGATGAAATTAGTTAGGCCGGGAGCACTGGTTCACACCTGTAATCTCAGCGCTTTGGGAGCCTGAGGCAGGTAGATCACCTCAGGTCAGGAGTTCAGGACCAGTCTGGCTGACATGGTGAAACCCCGTCTCTACTAAAAATATAAAAATTAGCTGGGTGTGGTGGCAGGCGCCTGTAATTCCAGCTACTTGGGAGGCTGAAGCAGGAGAATCTATGGAACCTGGAAGACGGAGGTTGCGGTGAACCGAGATGGCGCCTCTATACTCTAGCCTGGGCAACAGAGCGAGACTCCATCATAAAAGAAAAGAAAAGAAAGAGAAAGAAAAAGAAATGAGTCATCTTTTGAAGGGAAGGTGCTGGTTGCTGACGATACCCAAGGAAAGAAAGAGAGAGAGAGAGAGAAATGAGTCATCTTTTGAAGGGAAGGCGCTGGTGGCTGATGACACCCAAGCATTCTTTAGTGAAGTAATTTTCAGACTACAGAGAGAGACCCTTGAGTGGATCAAATAATCAGCTTTATGGGTTGCATGTAACAATGTAAAGAACTAGCCAGGCATGGTGGCTCATGCCTGTAATCCCTGTACCTTGGGAGGCTAAGGCTGGTGGATCACTTGAGGCCAGGAGTTTGAGAACAGCTTGGGTGACATAGCAAGACCCCATTTCTACAAAAATCAAAAGAGAAAGGATCGAATCATCTCTATGTAAGGGAAGTGTTTTTATGAAATTCTGAGTCATAGTACAAAAAAAAAACCCTACCAAACATCAATAAAACATAGCTCTAGATAGAATACTAACCTGATTTCTGCACAGGTGAATGATGATGGCCATTCTCCATTTTATTTCACTGTGTCAGCTGCCATTCAAGTGTCAGGCACATGTTCCTGGCTGGTCACCTCCTGTAACCACTGGGATGCTTCTCAGTCCTTAGAAATCTGGATGAGAGGCACTAACAAAGATGAATTTGTTTCCGGTTCTGCCATGTGTTCCTCTGCGGGAGCTGTTATGAATGTTTTTTCTCATAAGTGATTTGGTGCCATAATTCCTCTTACGTCTGAGAACAGATGCGTGGCCACAGATCAGGCAAGTTGGTTTTCCTTGTCTTTAGGAAACTGGACTTAACAATGGGAACAAGGTAGGCAGTTAAGCACTCTGCCCATGATAAAGAGAATTAGTTTCAGGTATTCTGTGGAGCTTTATAAGTGAGAGGTTTTCTGGTGAATTTCACAGTGTGAAATTAACAAATCAGGCTCCTGCTTTTGGCTTGGAGAAGCACTTGGTTTTTGCTCTGGGTGGCCTGAGAGCTGCTTTTGGTGCCTGGGTATTTGAAGCAGAGGACTGCTGTTTCCTGGGCGTTGGCTGGGATGAATAAGAAATTTCATATCTGGTCTCTTAGAGAGCTTTCTGGCCATTTTTAAAGGAATGAACTGGCCAAGGATGGTGGCTCATACCTGTAATCCCAGCACTTTGGGAGGCCAAGGCAGACAGATCACTTGAGGTCAGGAGTTTGAGACCAGCTTGGCCAACATGAAACCCTGCCTCTACTAAAATTTCAAAAATTAGGCATGGTGGTGTGTGCTTATAATCCCAGCTACTCGGGAGGCTGAGGGAGAATTGCTTGAACCCGGGAGGTGGAGGTTGCAGTGATCTGAGATCGCAGCCTGGGTGACAGAGAGTCCGTCTCAAAAAAGTAAAAATAGGCCAGGCGTGGTGGCTCACACCTGTAATCCCAGCACTTTGAGAGGCCAAGGCGGGCAGATCACGTGAGGTCAGGAGTTAAAGACCAGCCTGGCCAACATGGTGAATCCTCATCTCTACAAAAATATAAAAATTAGCCAGGCATGATGACAGTTGCCTGTAATCCCAGCTGTTCTGGAGGCTAAGGCGAGAGAATCTCTTGAACCTGGGAGGTGGAGGTTGCAGTGATCCAAGTTCGCGCCATTGCATTCCAGCCTGGGCAACAGAGTGAGACTCCATCTCAAAAATAAATAAATAAATAAAAATAAAAAATAAGGCCGGGCGCGGTGGCTCAAGCCTGTAATCCTAGCACTTTGGGAGGCCGAGGTGGGTGGATCACGAGGTCAAGAGATCGAGACCATCCTGGTCAACATGGTGAAACCCCGTCTCTACTAAAAAAAATACAAAAAATTAGCTGGGCATGGTGGTGCGTGCCTGTAATCCCAGCTACTCAGGAGGTTGAGGCAGGAGAATTGCCTGAACCCAGGAGGCGGAGGTTGCGGTGAGCCGAGATCGCGCCATTGCACTCCAGCCTGGGTAACATGAGTGAAACTCCGTCTCAAAAACAAAAAAAACAAAACAAAATAAAATAAAATATAAAGGATGAACTGATATAAAGAGGTAAATGAAGCTTTTTGCAAACTGCTGGTTGTAAAAAAAAAAAAAAAATCAAATTAATTTTTGACAATTCCCCAAATCCTATTTAAAACAACTACCTAGGAAACTTAAAAGTTGGGCATTATTGAAGCCAAGTTATTTTGTTTATCTTCTTACGACAAGTTTATGCATAAGTTTTCCTTGGGTTTTGTGGTGAATCAGTGTGTGCAGTATGGATTATTATTCTGTTCTTAACTATGTATTGGATTATTACAGCTGTTCTTAACTATGTATCGGACGTGTCTTTGAATACACCACAGAAATTGTGCCACAAGTGAGTATGATGTCCAGTCCCCACTAGGGTCCTGGTCCTTCCTGTATCTGCAGTGTGCGCCGACAGTCACAACAAAACAGCCCATAACCCACTCACACCAAAGGTAGCCCTTGCCAGCCTGGCCACCCTCCTGCTGGCTGTCCCTTCATGTCTGCAGTGACCTGGATCTGCACTGCCAGAGGCTGATGGCAGAACCCTTCAGAACGAAGGACTTAATGATGGAAGAAGTGTAAGGAAATGTGTATCTAACCATTCATGGCCAAGTGCAGGATAGTTCATTTCAGTAGGAATCTAAATATTACTGGACCAAGGGAGTTATACAGTTTCCCTGGAACACTGTATATGGGACGCTCAGGAGGAATTCTGAATCAGGGTTAGTCATTGTCTCAGCCCATATGTGAGTGCCAGGGCTGCCAGGCCCTGTGTTGGACCCCAGGGATACCGCGGTGAGCACGCTGGGCCTGGCCTGCCCTCCCGGAGTTCACAGTTGAGGCTCATCAGCCTGCCAACAAACACGCTGTCAGTGCCTCTTTTCAAAACTAACTTGTCATAAAACAGACAAGACCTTAGAATAGTTTAAATCATCCCAGCTGGAAAAAGAATGTTGCATGGTATTTGTGAATTTTGAGAAAGGAGTTTTCATTTGGTTGAATCTGTAAACTTAAACCACTCAACAAACATTCTTTTTTTTAAAGGTATCATATTCCTTCTTTCCTTGGCCCTATGATGTTTATTTTTGTTGCTCACATTGGACTTTAAGTGATGGTAGCAGTGCTGGCTGCATAAATAGATTTTTCCACTTCAGTGGAATCAGCAGAGCTTGTTTCAGTTGCTGTGTGGATGGTCAGCATTGCTCCTTCTCGCGTCCTCCTGGCATCCATCCTCAGCGTGGCCGTAAAAACCTTCCCAGTGTGTAGTTTTCTAAAAAGTGCGATCTAGCATATACATTTCACTCAGAAATACTTGCTTTATGGCAGTTCCTTAGCCAAGGCCGTGCTTTATTCATACTTCAGTATCAGCTAAGCCAAACCACAGTGGCAGTGAGGAGTGGGTCCTTTGGTTTGTTGACCCTGAATGTCCGGGCTGTCTTTGGCTCCTGTGTCTCTGTATTGAGATGTGGTTTGGCCTGAGAGAGTGGGCGTCTGCATTGCTAATTGTCCTCCCTGGTTTGCTGTCATCTGTGGGAGAACAAGAAGGAAAGGCCTTGGGTTTGGGAGAGCCCCTTCTTCCATCTGGGGTGACCTGGGAGTGACCTGTGCACCTTTTCCCCTACCCCCAACTCATATTACCCTCTCCTTACTGTTTTTAAGAGTACTTTCATCTGTTTTTCCTACATTTTTTTGGCATTCTAATCTCCCTTTCTCCCTCCTTCCATTACTTCCCTCCTTCCCTCTTTTTCTCTCCCTCTCTTCTTTTGTTTTAGAGTTGGGGGTCTGGCTCTGTTGCCCAGGGTGGAGTACAGTGGTATAATCATAGCTCACTGCAGCCTCAACCTCCTGGGCTCAAGCAATGCTCCCATCTTAGCCTCTTGAGTAGCTGGGACCACAGGCATGTGTGGTCACACCTGGCTAATTCCTTTTTAAATTTGTTTGTAGAGACTGGGTCTTGCTGTGTTGCCCAGGATGGCCTCAAACTCCAGGCCTCAAGAGATCCTCCTGCCTCAGGCTCCTTAAGTGCTGGGATTGCAGGCATGAGCCACTCTGCCCAGGCTTATTTTATTTTTAAATGATCTGTACAAATTTAATGGATGGACAAGAACAAGGACATTTCAGAGAGTAAATAAAGAGAACATTCCAACATAAACGGGAAAGGGATGTAGATAACATGGAACTCTGTCAAGCCCTTTAAACAAAGTCCAGGACTTTCTACCTTGCAGAGTGCAGCCTTCCAAGTAACCCTACCATTGCCTTTTCTGGCCGTTTGGATCTTGTCTACAGAAAATTGGACCTTTTCCATGGACTTTGGAATCAGTAAACACTAATTTTTACTTTTATAATGTATAATCATTAGTATTCCTTCATGCACATTAGTCATAGTTCAAGAAATGAGATGATTATTAGGCATCAAGCCAGAACAGGCACCGAGCCAGGACAACTGTCAGGTCCGATTGGGCGGAACACGCAAGGCTGTAACTCTGGTGAGCAGCTGTTGGTAACCCGGGAGGCAGCCTGCTTCACGGTCACCGCAGCGGATGGGCCCAAGTCACCCAAGCAGGCAAACACACGAGAACTTTCACATACAGGACATACCCCAGCACCAGGGTGGCATGCCCGTGGGCACGGGGATGTTCATCTGCTCTGCCACCACTGCATCCCCAGTGCCTAGAACAGAGCCTCACCCTGCTTAGTATTCCTCAGTACCGGTTCTGAATGAAGGAAATACAGCAGAGACCATGACGTTACTGATTTGGAAATGGTATCGATACCTTAACTAGTTGCTTTGCGATAGATAGATAATACGAGTACTTGGAGCATTTCTCTTCCCACGTCCTTACCTCCCTTCTTTCATCCCTGTTATCTTTGTAACTTTGGCTAGTGACTTTAATAGCCCAGCTCATACTCATGCACGTGTGGTGATGTTGGTGTAAACAAACCTACAGCGCTGGACGCTGCCGGTCTTATAGAGTATCCAGTAATGTCCTAGGCCTTGACATTCCCTCACCGCTCACTCACTCACTCCCTCACTCCCTCACTGCAACTTCCAGTCCCACAGGCTCCATTCATGTTAAGTGTCTTATATAGACACATATTTTTAAAAACCTTTTATATATGGTATTTTTACTTTATCTTTTCTATGTTTACAGATGTTTAGTTACAGAAACACTATTCTGTTACAGTTGCCTACGGTATTCAGTATAATCTCAGGCCCTGCAGCAGGTGTTTGAATAACGTGGTTTCATTTAAGATCATTTTGTTATAATGTTGATGAGAAAAAAATTGATTCCTGGCCAGGGCGACTGTGTGGAGTTTGCACATTCTCCCTCTGTATGGTAAAATTGGTTTTGTCAGACATCATTTTGCTTAAAGTTGCAGGTTTCTAAGAACATAATGACGATATTAAATGAGGACTTACGGACAGGTTTGTAGCCAGGAACAATATGCTATACCATCTAGCCTACGTGTGTAGTAGGCTGTAGCCCCTGGGTTTGTGTAAGCACACTCAGTGATGTTCACACAACAAAGTCACCTAATGATGAATTTCTCAAAACATATCCCCATATTTAGGAATACATGACTGTATTAATACATTCTGTCATTTTTTAAACTCTATTAAGTCTACAACAGCCAGCTGGTATTCCCTGCCCCCCACCGTATTTTACAGAGTCAGTAAAAAAGCAGAATAGATTTTTTAAATTCCTAGGCCAAGGCAAAGTCTCCACCAGTAGCATGTAATAAGAACACTGTTCAGTCATCCATCACATGGTGTCGCTCAGCCATGCAAAATTACCATTTTCTCAAAGAATCTGCTGCTGGACCTGAGAAGCTATAAAGTATATTTTCTGCTTTTTAGTTTACTAGCTCTCTGCCACTTGTGGGTACAGTGACCAGTTTAAAACTATGAATTTCCTGGCATGAGAAATAATACCTCTAGATCATTTGCAGCAAAGTATCAGAGTCCAGATTTCATGGAGATCTAAGACTTGTGGATGGGGCAGAGAGGACCTATGGATCCCAACTTTCTTGATACATACTCACCTTCTTTAGAAGCCAGTTTCAGTCTTTGATACAGGACAAGTGAGGAAAAGCAGATATTTCAGAATAGCAGCCAAGAAAGAGATGAGAAGAGGTAGGAAGGGCCATGGTCCTGATATAAGATAATTTGATGGTTAATTGGCATGTATTTCTACAAAAATCATGCCACCATCACTGTGAGGTAGCTACCATTACCATGTCGATATATGTATGAACAAAAGTTTTCTGGAAAGGAATTTAAAGAGACTTTACTCCAGTGAGCAGTTTGCAAACCAGGGAGATGCAGTCTTCAGTGGAAACTAAAGGCGCATTCCAGAGAATCTAAGGAGTGTTTGTGTTTTATAGTTTCTGTCCAGCTTCTCACTCAGGTCCACGTATGCAAATGAAGGAGTCAAACTTGCTTAGTTCCAATTGGCTGATGTTTGCTGAGCTCTGATTGGTCAACATAAGTCACAGCTTATTGACTGGTTCAGGCAGGGTAAACAAGAACAGGCAGCTATGAAACTCGAAAAGTTAAGCAGAGGTGTGGGTTTTTCAGGAATTCAAAATACGTGTGTGACTTCCAGTCAGCAAATGACCACTTGGTTCTAATTTGAGTTAAGGCCCAGTTAGCTGTGGATCCATCTTGAGGGATTAGCTCCTCCAGAGTTCACAGTGTCTTTGACAGTGCTTTTTTAAATGCTGTAATTTAAAATTTTATGAAAACACAGTCATGTTAAATGCACTGTTCGATGTTTTGTTTGTTTGTTCTGGCTTTGTTTGGATACTTTCTTGAATATTCAGCACTCTTGGCTGTATATGTTTGAGAATGATGTACTAAAAGCTGACTGGAAAAACTATAGCGTGGGGCCTGTAGAGTGGGGGCTTTGCTGTAGGGTGACCAGGTGGAGGCTGCAGGCTTCACTGAGCACCCACCAGTGTCTGGGTCTGGAGGCTTGTCCCTGGGGCCCTTCCGTTTTTACCGGAGGAGATCTTTAGATCCTCAGGGTATGTGGCTGTTGGCAGGGAAGGAGGGTTGAAACCTGTGGTTGATTTAGTACGTCCATGCTCACTTAACCCTCTGTGTTATTCCTTTGTGGATTTTTTTCTTTTTAAGACGGAGTCTCGCCTTGTCGCTTAGGCTGGAGTGCAGTGGTGTGATCTTGGCTCACTGCGACCTCTGCCTCCCAGATTCAAGCAATTCTGGTGCCTCAGCCTCCTGAGTAGCTGGGATTACAGGCGCAGCCCACCACACCCAGCTCATTTTTGTATTTTTCGTAGAGACGAGGTTTCACCATGTTGGCCAAGCTGATTTTGAACTTCTGACCTCAGGTGATCCGCTTGCCTTGGCCTCCCTAAGTGCTGGGATTACAGATGTGAGCCACTGCGTCCTGCCCTTCTGTGTTATTTCTGTGCTGTCTGCCCTAACTGCATGGTAGTCTGATTTGGTGTTGGCTTGGGGGCCTGGGGATACCTAAGGACACAGGTGATCTCATATAGACCTCCAGGGAGGCCCCTTTTTCCACCTACACCTCATCCTCACGGCTCTGTGGGCTCACAGTATGCATTTACTGTATTGTCCTCTGTTATGTGGAGGTAGCAGCTATTCCTCCATCTAGTTTCTGTATTTTAAGAGGTATTGAAATTTCTTTTTATACTGTGATTGTTACATAGTTATGATGAAAAATTAAGAATAATGAGAGTGATTTGGTGTGGCTAATACACCACATATACCTGGAAGTCCCACATATATGTGTTTGTTAACTACATTTTTTTTTGTGAGGTGGAGTTTCACCCTGTCACCAGGCTGGAGTGTAGTGACGTGATCTCAGCTCACTGCAACCTCTGCCTCCTGGGTTCAAGCAATTCTCCTGTCTCGGCCTCCCAAGTATTTGGGACTACAGGTGTGTGCCATCACACCCAGCTAATTTTTGTATTTTTAGTAGGGACAGGGTTTCACTGGGTTAACCAGGATGGTCTTGATCTTTTGACCTCCTGATCCGCCTGCCTCAGCCTCTCAAAGTGCTGGGGTTACAGGTGTGAGCCACTGTGCCTGTCTGTTGTGTTTTTACTTAACAGTCTGTTAATTGTTTTAGCTTGCCCTTAGGATAAGTATAAATTCCCAGACATGACTTGCTGGCCCCAGGAGTAGGAATCGTTTGAGACCAATGATCCAGCAGCAAATTGGAATTGATTTGCAGGAACAGTTTCTGCAGAGCTTCTGAGAGGAGAGGGGAGGAGAGGTGTCAGGGAGAGATGCTTGTTCAGCACTTTGCAGAGGGCTCCAAGGCGTCAGACGTGCAGCATGTTTGCTCCTGCCTTCCAAGAGCTGACCACATGGTGGGGGAGCCAAGGCACCAAAGAGCTGTGATTTGCACATTCGTTTCTTCATTTATTCCTTTGCCTCTTGGTTCGTTCATTCATTCATCACTCACCACATGTGACTGAGCAGTTTTTATTTACCAGACACAGTGAATATGAGCTCAGATTCTGGCCCAAAGAGCTGGCAGGACAGGGGGGCAGGACTGTGAAGAAATAGCGTAAGCTATGGGACAAACAACCCGGGCCTTTGTTTTACTGTTAAAACTCTATACAACATGATTTTGCAACGTGCTTTTTTCATTCATTATGTTTTTGCGATTTATTCATGTTGATAGATGAGGCTCTGATTTGTCTTAATTGCTGAACTGTGTTGTGCTGTGTAATTATACCACTGCTTATCTATCTACTTTCCTGGTGATGGGTATTTAGATAGTTTCCAGTTTTCTACTACAGACAGAAGGGCATTGAGTATTCTTCCTGTCTCCTCTTGCATAGGTGGGGAACTTACCTAGAGGGTGGAAGTGGAATCTTGGTTGTAGGATTTGAGCATCTTTTACTTTACTAGATATGTTCAAAGTATTCTCCTGTGTGATTGTGCCAATTTATACACCTTTTCTCAGTTTATCAAAATGCAGTCTCTCTCTAACTTTGCCAGCACTTGCTGGTGTCAGACATTTAAAGTATTTGTCAATCTAATGGGTGTGAAATGCTTCCTTGTTTTGTAAAATGAAGTTCTGTGATTGCTAATGACATTGGACTTCTTGTGACTATTTAAGTTTTGAATGCAGGCTTTACCACTGCTTGTATGAACTTGGGAAATGATTACATCTCTGAGCCCCAGTTTCCTGGCTTGGTGAAACATAAATACCTACATTTAGAGTTATTATGAGAAGAAGGGACCACATGCATGGTTCCTGGCTGTTTGTGTCTCAGTGTGAAGTCATTCTACCAACACCCCCAGCGGGCCACCCCTCACCACTGTGAAACCCCCCCCCTCAGGCTGTAGTCTGTAGCAGCAGGAGCCAAAGAGGTCCTGTGCGAGCAGGGGACACTTCCTGAGAACCCCAGCAGGAGTCCTTGGAGAGCCGCCCAGCTGTGGATGCGGTGCCCTAGTATCTGTCCCATGGTAGCTGTCCCACCACACCTCTGTGGTGTCCCACTGGCTTGTCAGCTCCTCGTCCATTTCTCTGCTTATACCTGGCTTCACATGGTGGAGCAAGAGTGGGCCTTTTAAAACAGAAGTCAGGGCTGGGAACAGTGGCTCACACCTGTAATCCCAACATTTTGGGAGGCTGAGGCTGGTGGATCACTTGAGGTCAGGAGTTCGAGACCAGTCTGGGCAACATGGCAAAACTGTCTCTACTAAAAATACAAAAATTAGTCGGTGTGATGATACATGCCTGTAATCCCAGCTACTCAGGAGGCTGAGGCAGGAGGATCACTTGAACCCAGGGGGTAGAGGCTCCAGTGAGCTGAGATCATGCCACTGCACTCCAGCCTGGAGCGACAGAGCAAGACTCTGTCTCAAAAAAAAAAAAAAAAAAAAAAGAATATTACCTACAACTATCTCTTTTCTTACCTTTGGCTTTGACTGGAAGAAACCTGATTATTGGCTGAGCCTCCTTATATCTCAGTTCCTGGAAAACAGACTGTGGTCTGTAGACACAATTTTTAGCTTTTAGAAAGAAAAAGCCTGCTAGTTTATCATCAGTATGGATGATGCCTGTCCTGACATTCCACTGTCAGAAACAGAGAATAACAAAATAAATTCTAACTGATACGGTAACTGCCAAGTTTTAAACAAAATGGTTGGATTTTAAAGCATTGTTGGAAAATGGAAACTTGTTACAGAGATTCTGAGCCTTTGGAAGTATGACTTAAAAATGAAACCCATAGGCTCGGTGCGGTGGCTCACACCTGTAATCCCAGCACTTTGGGAGGCCAAGGCGGGCGGATCACAAGGTCAAGAGATCAAGACCATCCTGGCCAACATGGTGAAACCCCGTCTCTACTAAAAATACAAAAATTAGCTGGGCCAAGTTGTGGCACACGCCTGTAGTCCCAGCTACTCGGGAGGCTGAGGCAGGAGAATTGCTTGAACCTGGGAGGCAGAAGTTGCAGTGAGCCGAGGTTGCGCCACTGCACTCCAGCCTGGTGATGGAGCGACATTCTATCTCAAAAATAAATAAATAAATAAATAAATAAATAAACTAAAATTCAAATTAAACCCATAATATGTATCTATTTCAAAGTCATACTGTAACTTTTTCAGAAAAATACATAAAAACTGCGTAGCCAGGGGATTTCAGTTTTTGCTGCCATACTTCATAACTAAAATATTTGTGTACTTTACCAGATCACCTTGTCAGCGACTCTTTTGAGGGCACTTTGTGAAAGTAGCAGATTACCATCTTCCTTCTTGGGTGAAGCTATAATTTGCCAGATCTTCCAACCTACTTGACAGCATTTTACAAATAACCACAGGGAAGCAAGCTCTGTTCAGTCTGCATCCAAATGTCCCCCCTTCCCTGGGTACTCACGGGCTGCAGGTCCCCAGCAGTGCAAGCCGTGGGAGGCACGGAGAGCCCCATGGTCCCAAACATGCACAGCTACTCTCTTAAAAAGTCGCGAACACACACAGGTGCTCTCCTAAAGCCCCACAGTCGGAGACAGATGTGTGTGGTGAGGCAGGCCTATGTACTATTGTCGAGTGAGTGGATCTTTTTGATGGAGACAACAGCAGAATTTTCCAGGCAGCCTTTGTCTGGAAGTGAAGAGCAGCATCTTCACACATATTTAACCTGCTTAATTTTAGGGGCCAGGAGTGGCTTGGAGCCCAAACAGAAGTCTGCTCTTCCAGAGTCACATTTAAGCTGTTGATGCTTCAGCTCTGATGACTCTGGCTTATTTTTTGGCTAACTTTTAATGCTCAGTTAGCACAAGTCAGTCCTTTATAAACTCAGTCTCATCATAGTACGTAACTTAGGTGGCACAACAAGTCTCTGTAGAGCCAAGCTGTCTGTCCACTCGCCTTTTTTCGGGGATATGCACCTTGGGTGCTGGAAACTAGGGCTGAGGGGAGGCCACCTGTGAGAGCTGCATGTGTGTCTTGGGCCTGGTCTTCTTCCTCTGTCACTAGTGACAGCTGTCCCAGCCTCTCGTGGGCCCTGGCCCACCACCTTGCTTGCTATGATTTTTTTTTTCTCCCTCACACATCGTAAGCTGAGACAGAAACTGAATCCCTTCCTAGGGCTTTGCCTTAACCTTTTTGTAATAGCATAGGGATCTCACTCTGTCACCCAGGCTGGAGTGCAGTGGCACAATCATAGCTCACTGCAACCTCCAACTCCTGGCCTTAAGTGATCCTCCTGCTTTGGCCTACCAAAGTTCTGGGATTACAAGTTTTCCTTTCCTTTATGAAGACCTTTTTCCTGCTAAGGTAGTGTTCCCAGCAAGAGTGTGAATTAAACCCCCAATTAATTCCTCCCTTAATTCTGCTGCTAGAGGTCCAGCAGACAGGGCTTTGCCTTAACCCATAACCTACCACTCTTGTCAGAAAAAACATTGAAAGTTCAGAGTGAAGCTTGCAGATGAACTTGGCAAGCCCTTTCTTGACCCTGGACCTGAACCTACCTTGGAAGGCAGAGAAAGCCCCATTTCTACCTGGGTTAGTGCAGCCCTGACCAGCATGAGCCCTACACAGCAGGAGGACCAGAGGCCAGCTCTGGGTCCCAGCATCCCTCTGACTTACACCACATTCTGTCCTGGTCAAATGATTTTCATTCTCCGTTTTCTCTGTGCAATCTTTTCTGTCCACCATACAGTTTATTGAGCCTCCTTTTGAGTCCTACCCCAGCCCCAGCCCTGCCCTCCATCTGACCACATTTTAAAGTGGGTATCTCTCTAACTTAGTGTTCAGTTGCCTTTTGTTTTGGGAAAATATTGGCCTCTGCCCACTCGTGACGCCAAGCCCTCTTGACCGATGGTTCCCAGAATTTTCCTAGAATTGCGTCTTCTGTGGGACCAACGTGGTCATTCCATGGAGTACCCCATTCCTGTGCTGTCCTCTGAGAACTTCCTGGCTATGCTGCTTTCCCCAAGCATTCATAATGCTGGAGCTGGTCTCTGTCCCTTGGTGTCATGCTCATGGCCTGGCACATGATGACTCCCGCTGTGAATTTTGCGTAATTAATTATTTTCCTGGTGACTTGTACAAATCAAATTTTAGTGTACCTGCTGTCCTCCTTAAAAACAGGAATGTCTGGGTGGGTATAGGTTTTGGAAGGAGACAGAGAAAATCCTTCCTCGTGAAGCTCTTGTGTAATTTCACATTGGGCTTGGCTCTCAGACCCCTTAGATCCAGATACTGTTGGACAGCCCCATGGACGCAAAGCGCTTCCTGCCGAAGCAGACGCGTGCCTGCCAGGTTGGAGGCAGGGGGCCGGGAAACCCACTGCGGTGCTGGTTTCCTGCGCTTAGAACAGCATGCTGTGTGCACACACAGGTTCATGCCGACACATACGTGTGCTGGTTGGTGCCCAGTAATGCTGCTTTAGAAAACACTAGGACTGAACAGGATGTATACTGTTAAAGGTTGATTCTCCCTTCCATTACAGAAGCTTTTTTTTGAGACAGAGTTTCACTCTTGTTGCCCAGGCTAGAATGCAATGGCACGATCTCGGCTCACTGCAACCTCTGCCTCCCAGGTTCGTGATTCTCCTGCTTCAGCCTCCCACGTAGTTGAGATTACAGGCATACCCCACCACGCCTGGCTAATTTTGTATTTTTAGAAGAGACAGGGTTTCACCACGTTGGTCAAGCTGGTCTCAAACTCCTGACCTCAGGTGATCCATCGGCCTTGGCCTCCTTTCAAAGTGCTGGGATTACAGGCGTGAGCCACCGTGCCTGGCCACCATTACAGAAGCATTTTTAGGTGCTCTTGAATGTTATGTTCCTCTGTATGTTATATTCATTTTTAAGTATCTTTGTATGTTACGTTATTTTTTTAAATTTGAGTATGTTTTTCTCACAGAGAGATTTGACCTAGTAATAGTAGCCATAACAAAGGGTTTAGCACACTTTAAGAACAAAAGCATTTAAACATTAAACATTAGTAAAAGTAATTTTATAGTCAGATATTAACCCAACCAAATATTTACTTTGGGGCCTTAAAAGATGTAAGATTATTTAAAAAGACACTCCTGGCCAGGCGCAGTGGCTCACACCCATAATCCCAGCACTTTGGGAGGCCGAGGTGCACAGATCACTTGAGCCCAGGAGTTTGAGACCAGCCAGGGTAACATGGTGAAACCCTGTGTCTACCAAAAAGATAAAAATTAGCTGGATGTGGTGAAGTGCACCTGTAATCCCAGCTACTTGAGAGGCTGAGGCAGGAGGATTGCTTGAACCCAGGAGGTGGAGGTTGCATTGAGCCAAGGTTGCACCACTGCACTCCAGCCTGGGTGATAGAGTGAGATTCTGTCTTTGGGGGGGAAAAAAAAAAAGACAAAAATTAGGTCGGTGTGATGGTATGCCTGTAGTCCCAGCTACTTGGGAGGCTGAGGTAGGAGGATCATTTCGGCCTGGGAAGGGTTTGCAGTGACCAGAGATTGGGCCACTGCACTCCAGCCTGAACTCTGAGCAAGACCTCTCTCAAAAATAATAGTAAATTTTAAAATATATATTTATTTAGGTTCTCACAGTTCACTGATCATACCAGCAATCAATAATGGGACAGTAATCTCATTTTTTTGGAGAAATATTATTTCTAAGCATATGGTTAAATCTTTGTGTTAATAACTGTCATTTTACCTATTTGAAAATTTAACTTCTTTTTTTTTGAGATGGAGGGAGTCTTGCTCTGTTGCCCAGGCTGGAGTGCAATGATACAATCTCGGCTCACCACAACTTCTGCCTCCCAGGTTCAAGCAATCCACCTGCCTCAGCCTCCCAAGTAGCTGGGACTATTGACGTACCACCATGCCTGGCTAATTTTTATATTTTTAGTAGAGACAGGGTTTTACTATATTGGCCAGGCTGGTCTCAAACTCCCAACCTCGTAATCCACCCAGCTTGGCCTTCCAAACTGCCGGGATTACAGGCATAAGCCACTGCACCTGGCCAGAAAATTTAACTTTTCAGAAAACTTTATGATATTAGCAGCAATTGAGTCTATTTGGACAAAAGCTGAGGAGACCAAACCATTCAAAATTTAAATTCTTAAGGAATTTAAATGTAAAGAATTTAAGTTTTGAATGGTTTGGTCTCCTCAGCTTTTGTCCAAAGAGACTCAATTGCTACTAATATCATAAAGGTGTATGGGATTACAGGCCAGGTGCAGTGGCTCATGCTTGTAATCCCAGTACTTTGGGAGGCTGAGGTAGGGAGGATTGCTTGAGCCAGGAGTTTGAGACCAGTCTGAGCAATATAGTGAGATGCTGTATCTGAAAATAAAAAAGAAATTAAAGAATAAAATTAGCCAGGTATGGTTGCCTGCACCTGTAATCATAGCTTCTTGGGAGGCCAAGGTAGGAAGTTTGAGTCCAGGAGTTAGAGGCTGGATTGAGCTTTGATTCCACCACTGTACTTCAGCCTGGGTGATAAGAGCAAGACCCTGTCTCTAAAAAATAAATGACAAATTTTAAAAAGCTAGGCACCATGGCTCACTCCTGTAATCCCAGCACTTTGGGAGGCTAAGGCAAGCAGATTGCTTGAGCTCAGGAGTTCCAGACCATCCTGGGCAACATGATGAAACCCCAGCTCTACTAAAAAAATAACAAAAAATTAGCTGGGTATGGTGGTGCACGCCCGTAGTCCCAGCTATTCTGGAGACTGAAGTGGGAGAATCACCTGAGCCTGGGAAGTCAAGGCTGCAGTGAGCTGTTTTCATACCACTGCACTCCAGCCTGGGCAATAAGAGTGAGACCCTGTCTCAGAAAAAAAAAAGGTAATTAATTTTTAAAAAGATAATTAATTGTGGGCATATTTGTCCAGATTATACACAGCAGAGAACAAAGTAGAGTCAGTTATCATCAATTATCTACTGTTGTGTAACCAACCGTCCCAGAATTTTTAGTGACTTAAAAATAATGGCTTATTATTTCCTATGGCTCTGTGGGCTTGGCTACGCTCAGCTGGGCAGTTCTTCTGCTCTATGTGGTGTCTGCTGGGTTTCCATGTAGCTCATCCCAGTGGGAACTCAGCTGGGGCCGAACACCCAAGAGGGCTTCACTCATGGGTTGAAACCGTGGCACAGTTAACTGGATCTGTCTCCAGCCATGGTGGGATCTCAGGAGTGAAAATGGAAGCAGCCAGGTTTCTTGAGGGCAAGGCTCAGAATGGCACAGCAGCATTCCTGCTTCATTCCACTGACGGAGCAAATCACAGGCCAGCCAATATTCAAGGGGAAGGGAAGTAGATTCCACTCCGTATTGAGAGCTGCCGCCTGTATATACAGGGATGGGAGAAACTGTTAGTGCCCATTTTTTGGTAGCACTGTTAGGGACACATGAATAGAAATATAGGATCCAGGACCCCTGCAACTATGCACGGCGTGTGTGTGTGTGTGTGTGTGTGTGTGTGTGTGTGTGTGTACAGGGAATTTTTGGTATATTAAGTTTCTGTGGAATGTGCTTTACCTCTGTTCACCTATCTCAATTGTGACAAAAGTCTTATTTTAGCAAACATCCTTCAAAATCCTGGAATTTTACAGTTAAAAGAAACTTTGGGATTAGCTCGTATATTCTTATCTTGCCATTTTGTTGAGCACAATTGGGATCTGGAGAATTTTTGTGATCTGTCCACAATTATGCAGCTAGATAGTATAGGTAGTTTTGTTATCATGGAATTTGATATACGTGGAAGCATCTTATTGTCATGCTCTCTTTAGAAACCATTGGTCTTTCAACATAAAGTTAAGTCATACTTTAATTTTTTCCATGTTCTAGTCAAGCCCTTGTTCATAGCCATAACTGATTTGTATACATAGTTACTAAGAGACACAACATTTTATACAATCAGCATCTTTACATGTTGTTTATACTACTGAAAGTTGCCTATTTTGTTTACTGCTGCATACTCAGCATCTAGAGCAGTGGTAGATTTTTTTGAGTTGTAGTTGTAGAAAGTATTATTTCTGGCTATGGTAAGTATATTCTAGGGACTATAGTAATTAAAATTGTTGTTTAGTAATGGCCATGTGGCCTCTAACTCCCATCCCACACTTTCCTATTTGAGGGGCTGATATACCTAAATCTGACAGATAATCATTATGGAAATCAGTTTTTCAAAACTGAATTATTTCATCCTGAGGATAAATTTCAAGAAATAAAATTATTAAATCGGGGTACAAAAAATGTAATAACTTTTGATACTAATAAATATCACCCTTGAATATTTTTGGTTTATACATGACCAAGAATAGTTTCACCAGCTCACTTATCTTTATAATTATTGATTTTATTTTGGTGCTAACAGTAGTTATAAAGTGCTCTTTATCAATGTTTCTTTTTTTGTTTGTTTGAGATGGAGACTTGCCCTGTTGCCAGTGCTGTAGTGCAGTGGTGTGATCTTGGCTTACTGCAACCTCCGCCTCCTAGGTTCAAGCGATTATCCTTGCCTGAGCCTCCCAAGTAGCTGGGGCTATATAGGTGTGTGCTGCCACACCCAGCTAATTTTTTTTTTATTAAAAAAATTTTTTTTTGTATTTTTAGTAGAGATGGGGTTTCGTCACATTGTCCAGGCTGAAGGCCAGGTGCCCTGGCTCATGCCTGTATGTAATCATAGCATTTTAGGAGGCTGAGGCGGGAGGATGGCTTGAGCTCTGGAGTTTGAGACCAGCCTGGGTAAAAGTGAGAACCCATCTCTACAGAAAACTTTTTAAAAAAATTAGCCGAGCATGCTGGCTCCCACCTACAGGAGGCTGAAATGGGAGGATTGCTGAAGCCCAGCAGGGCCAAACTGCAGTGAGCCCTGATTGAGCCACTGCACTCCAGCCTGGGCAACAGAGCAAGACCCTGTCAAAAAAAGCCTGCTTGCTTCTGCAGCGCAGCAGGTATACTAAAACTGGAACAATATGGAGATTAGCATAGCCCTTAAAAATATACAAAACAAAAACAAAGCATTATGCCAAATTTCTTCTTCGTTCCTTTCCCATAAGTTACTTTTAAAAAGATGTATGTTTATACCTGTGTGCGAGGAGCAGGTGTCCTCCCTGCGTGTTTCTGGCATACCAAGGTGCAGGGGCCTACAGCACCACCAGCTACCGGAGGAGGTCGCTGCAGGGGCTGGAGCTTCTGCTGCATCCATGCTAGGTGACAGCTCATTTTCTTCTTGCTCACAAACTCCAAAGGCCACCTCTTCCATTTGCCCTCCACTTGTTTTCCAGCCACAGTTCGCTCGCATGCAGTGCATGCTGCACCTGCCCAAGGTCGCCAGGGCCACGCCTTGCGTGGACAGTGTCGCAGAGGGGCCCCAGTTCCGCGTGCACAAGATTGCCAGGGCTCCTGCCCTGCGTGGACAAGGTAGTGGACAAGGTCGCCATCACCCCCGCCCTGCATGCACAAGGTTTCTGGGACCTCTGTCTCATGTGGACAAGGTTGTGGAAAAAGTCGCCAAGGACCCCACCCTGCATGCACAAGGTCTCTGGGGCCCTGGCCTCGCATGGACGAGGTCCTGGACAATGTCATGTCCCTGCTCCCCGTGTGCACAAGGTTGCTGCGGCCCCCACCCCGCATGGACAAGGTTACTGCGTGGACAAGCTTATGGTGCTCTGCCCCACCAGCCAAGGTTGTCGGCCCCGCCCTGCCTCGCCCAGCGAGGACAGGGTCTTGGGGCCCCACCTGCCCAAGATCGCTGGACATGGGAGGGGCACGCAGCGGTGGGACCTCTAGAGGAGCTCTGGGCCCAGAGGGGCTTCATTCTTCCAGGCCCCTTTCCATGGTGGTGGGGTTATAACACTCTGGAAATTCCAGCTCCTCGGCTCCTATGTCCTGGTCAAAAAATCTAGGGATTTGGGTCAGAGGTTCTTTTGAAGACCAGCCCGCCCGCAATCCTCCAAGGAAGCTTAGGATCTTGCCAGAGACAAGGCAGCCTCCCCTCCCAGCCAACTCTTCCCTTTCTCCCCATCATCCTTTGTTTTTTCTTAATTTAATTTAATTATTTATTTATTTTTTTTTTGAGACAGGCTCTCTTGCTCTGTCCCCCAGGCTGGAGTATAGTGGCATGATCTCAGCTACTGCAGCCTCTGCCTCCCAGGTTCAAGTGTTTCTTCTGCCTCAGCCTCCTGAGTAGCAAGAACTACAGGCACCCACCACCATGCCCAGCTAATTTTCTTACTTTTTACAGAGATGGGGGGGTCTTGCCCAGGCTGGTCTTGAACTCCTGGCCTCAAGCAATCCTGCCTTGGCCTCCCCAAAGCACTGGGATTACAGGCATGAGCTACATATGACTGAAGTGGAAGTTACCAGAGGAAGCCTGAGAGACAGGCAGACACAGACAGACAGAAGGCCATGAAGACAGGACAGGGCCAGAGCACTTCATTTCTGCTTTTTCAGCCAAACCTCATAGCTGGAATGTTAAAACTTTAGGATATGGTTTTGCTAAGGCTTGAAAAATGTTTCCTTACCAGGAAGGGCTGAGGGGAAGGATCTTCATAGGAAATTCCTTCCCTCATACATAATTGTCATTGCATTTAAATTACTCGCATTCACAGGGCAATGCACGTGAAATACTTCTGCTGCTTAGGCATCGCGAGCCCAGCTCCTACCTTGCTAAGAGCTAGTGGTAGATGGAAGGAATGTCTTCTGGTTCCCACCCATCCTTGTGGGCCCTGTGCCTACTAGAGGGGGACCATGCCAGAAGAGCAGAGCGTGTGTCAGGAGCCCATGCTGGTCTGCCTGGCAGCTGGTCAGTGGCTGGAGAGCTGGGTGAGGCCAGCTTCCCCAAGGGACAGCAGAGGGGATCATAATGGTATACCTGCAACAGAGGCCTGGACCATCCAATGGGGAGCCTTGGAGCTGGGATGCGGTCCTTGAAATTGAGAGGAACTGCCTCAAGATCCTGGCAGAGCCCGAGGTGCCCCACACCTCAGCCACCTCGATGTTTTGTTACATGCCTCTTTTGCAGTCCTTTCCACATCAGACAGCATGTGGGCAAATCTCACATTTCCAGGCTTCATAGTGTTAGATTCAGTTATAAGTGAACACCAATTTGTTGACAAAATGTAAGAGGAGAAATATCTTGGGAAAGATACCTAAGGTACAGATGTTCAAAACTGCTTTATTAATATGTAATTCACACACCTGAAGTGGAGTTCTACAAGAGCTGTCAGTAGCAGCAGTAAAGCAGTGAAGTTTGAAATCTCGGTTTTTCTTGCCCTTTTTTATCCCTCCCCAGTCTCTCTGTTTTAGCCATGAGGCAGAAAACCTGTGGAGGAGCTCTGCTTTAATGGAGTGGGAAGAATTCCTTCTATCTGGTCCAGGACCACCAACCCAAGCTGAGGACAGCCCACTGCAGTGCATGTCACTGCTGTCCAGAAGAGATGAGGCTGCCAGGCCCCCAGGGTATCCTTGATGCAGTAGTATTTAGCCCTACTAGCTTCTGTTCTGCCGCAAGTCTGACAAAAGAATTTTTCATTTGTGTTTATGAATCTGCAAGAACTACCCACAGGGTAGCAGATAAGGGCTCTAGGTAAGAACCACTGTGGCTCCCCAAACTGTGAGGCATAGAGTTTATGCCATGTTAGGTTTTGCTGAATTTGATGTGGATTGTGAATAATAGTATCAGTTCTCCCTTCAAAGTATCCCAAATCTTCTACCAAGCCAGGTGCAGTGACTCACACCTATAATCCCAGCACCTTGGGAGGCTGAGGCAGGTGGATCACCTGAGGTCAGGAGTTCGAGACCAGGCTGGCCAACATGGCAAAACCCCATCTCTACTAAAAATACAAAATTTAGCCAGGTACGGTGGTGCATGCTTATAATCCCAGCTATTCGGCAAGCTGAGGCAGGAGAATTGCTTGAACCCGGGAGATGAAGGTTTCAGTGAGCCAAGATCATGCCACTGTACTCTAGCCTCGGGGATAGAATGAGACTGTCTCAGAAAAAACATAAACAAAAAAAGAATCTTCTACTACTCTAATGTAGGTAGAAAAAAAATTCTTCCGGACGATGTGAGATGTGAAAGAAATCTCAAAATCAAGATGCTTACGAGGTTGGGAGGACTGAGAGTGCAGCTGAGTTAGAAGCAGAAGATGGGGTTTTACACACATTGAGAATCCTACTATTGCAGCAGGTGGCATGGAGTGGTCACTAATGAAGCAAGTGTTGAATGCCACAGGTATCTTCTGCCAAATCTGGTGCTAATATGATGGCTTCAACTCCAGCACTGATATCTGTCTAGAAGAGAAGGCTCCATTTATGGTAACCAAGTTCAATGGATTAGCATCTTTTCTTCTATGAGACATTAAACAATCCTAAATTAAACTTTCTTGAGTGTTTTAGGAGAAAAATTTAGTGTGTAGGATTTTCTTGTTGCATGTGGCTAGGTGACACAAAGTCATCAAAGTCTTGTTAGCCTGCCACATGACTCTGTAAATAATTAGTAATTGGTAAATAGGGCATGACACACACGTTCAAATGCATTAAGATTTTGTGAGCTTCTGTAGAAGAGGCTCTCCTGAAGAATGGCACATGTGCAAACTAGATAATGAAGTAAAACTTGGAAGTTGCTGCTGCTGTTAATGTTGATTTGAAATTCCCTTTAGCCTGTGCCTCAGTGCATCTCTGCTGTGTGCTTTATCTCCATCTTCCACACACCAGGACAGCCTGCCCAGTGGAACAGGTAGTGTCTTCTCACACTCCCTGCTTGTAGCTCTGTCCTCCTTTCCTCTATCCTATGTCAGTCTAATTTAGTCACTCAGTCATTCATTGAACAAATACCTGCGATCACTTTCTACACACTAGACACCAGAACACATACCTGAGCTGTCCTTGCCTTCAGTTGACTTGCAGCTTCACCCTTGCGTGGGGGCAGGGCTGCCCAGCCTTTCCACGTCTTGGCATGCATAGACGTGGCCAATGTTTCCACGGCAGCCTGAGGTAAGCTGCGCGAGATTGGAGGTGTCTGTTGAGGCTTAGTGAAAAGAACTCATTACACTTCTTTCTATAGTTATTATAAGAAGAATACGCAGTAAAACATTAGAGTCATTAAATGTCAAACCTGCACAAAATCTACAATTAACAGTTTTTACGTTTTTTCCCAGAAACACATAAGATACCTTTGTGAACTGTAACATCTAACCCGTAAATGATGCTGATGCCGAAACGTGACATTATCTCCTTTAGTCCCAAGAGCGACCTGTTAGCCTTATTTCCCAGATGAGAGAGTAGGGAAATCACTTGCTGAAGGTTCCACAGCTGCTAAGTGGCAGAGGGGAGGGGTGAACCCAGGCCCGTGGCCTCCGTCTCTGCTCCCTGGACCACTGTGCCATCCTGCCATCTTTTGGAATAGCCACCTACAATTCTAGATAAGGACTCTTAAAAGGCGATCTCTGTACATTCCTTTTTAAAAAAAAATTTTATTTTTTATTTTTTTTCTTTTTTGAGACACAGTCTTATTTTGTTGCCCAGCCTGCCCTACTTCCTGGGCTCAAGCAATCCTCCTGCCTCAGCCTCTTGAGTAGCTGGGAGTACAGGCATGTGCCACCAATGCTCAGCTACTTTTTTGTAGAGATGGGGTCTCGCTGTGTTGCCCAGGCTGGTCTCAAACTCCTGGGCTCAAGCAGTCTTCCTGCCTCAATCTCCCAAAGTGCTGGGATTACAGGCGTGAGCCACCACATCCAGCTTGACCTCCATACATTCTTAGAAAGGAAGTGGCCAAGCTCCTAGGCCGGCTTCAGCTGCATCTCCTTGACACACTCCTCCCGCCTCCTGGCTCTGACCTCTTGCCATTCCCCAGACTGTGTGCTTGTCTTCACTCTGTGACTCCGCATGTACTTTGTATATTTCTGATGGATTTAGAAGAGGTCGTATATTTCTGATGGATTTAGAAGTGGGTTCCCATTTCCTTCGGCGTTTAAAACGTAGCTCTATGTATATGTACAGTAGCATCTTCTGAGAGTTAATGTATTTCTTGTTAAAGAAGCGTTGATGGACAGATAACAAGGGCAAGCCTCAGTCAACATGGGTTATTTGAAGGGTTTATTTATAAACAAGCTGGCTCATGAGTGTGGCTCACTTTCATGACTTGAAACTCGCCTCTGAACATGAGTCTTCACTTGTGGTCTCCTTGTGGAGTTTTCTTAGTTGAGTTCCTAGATTTGAAGCACAATAAACATGCACATCTTGAGTAGTGGGTGCTTTGTAAATGGGGAGAGAGTTTGAGAACATCCACATCAACCTAGCCTGTCCTGGAGGTGTCCCTTCCTTGGCAGTCAGCAGGTACTGGGTTAATGAGCACAGGCTGGTGATTCACCCTGCAGGAGACAGAGCGTTGGTCACGTTTCAGACAAAGCACTTGAACGGTTAGTGCTGATGGAAAGGCTTGCGGTTAGAGTTGGCCCTAATTGGCACATTTTTTTAATGGTCGCCAAAAGCTCCAGGGTGATCCCACAAAGATGTGGTCTTATATCGTGTCTTCCTCCAAGCTGTTGAGTCTTCGCAGACGTGATCTCATCGCATAGCACAGCTGTGAAGTAGGCAGTGGGAGTCTTATCTCCCGTCCCAGGTGAGGCCAGGAAGCGTTTCCCTTCTGAACCACTGCTGTCTGCTCTCTGCGGCTCTTCCAGGTTGTAAACATTTGCCCTTTCTGGCAGTCCCAGCGCCACTTCAACAAACAGCTCTGTTCTTATTACCATTTTCCAGTCCGTCACTTCATGTCCCTCCACTGTGACGTGGCCTGCCCATGTGGCAGCACCTCCCCAGGCCTTCCACCACGTGTTCCTGTGCAGCCCCTTCCTTGTCCCTGCCATCTTGCCATGCCCACACCCTCATTGCTAAGAACATAGGCATAGTTTACAGCCAGCGTTTTCTATCCTGCCACTCTGCTGTCATATGGCCAGGACTGGAAAGCTTGATTTACTATTAGTCCATCACATATGGATAGTAAGTGCTTAATTTCTTCTAGGCATTGTGTTAAGTGGGCAGATACAGGCATGAGTAACATGGTTTCCGGTCCTGCCAGGTTCTTCTCGACCTAAGGGAACCACAGACACACAGCTGAGTGTGATTCGGGTCATGGGCACCAGGATGCCCCGTCCAGAGGAAGGGAACACTCAGTGCTGCGTCTCTCTCTGCAGACTGGCTCTGTGACCAGGGCCAGGGTTCATGCCGCAGAGTAGCCCTGCACGGTCTCCCCCACTACCCCTGGGTGTTTCTACATCTCCACCCCTTTCTTGTCTGCTGTCTGGGTAACTGTGGGCTCCTTTCCAGGGCTCCCCATTGTGCATTTTCAGTTTCCTCCTGCCAAAGCCCTTTTTGTGGCCTTTGCCTGCTTCGCCCTTGTCCCAGAGCCAGCCTCAATGGTGTTCTTTTCTCTCTGCTCACCCTCCCTGTTTGCCTACGGCTCTTTCTGTCCTGAAAGATGAAGGGGGCATCGTTGTCAGAGCTTCACAGCCCCACTCCCCTGGGCTACATCTCTTCTGCACCCTCCTGCCTGTTCTGTCTCCCCCACCTGAGTGCCTCCAGCTCTGCACCTTCAAGTGTCCCTAGCCTGACCTGCTGACACCACAAGTCTCTGTTTGAAAGCTTCCTTGACTGCCTGCAGACAGGAACAAAACCCTGGAGAGACTGGCCCCATCTTGTGGGTCCCTCTCCACATCTCTTCCACCCTCGTGTGCTGCTGCTATGAGCCCATCTTTCCCCAGGCTTCTGCTCTGGCTGTCCCATCTGCCAGGAATGCCTTTTCTCTCCAGGGCTCTCCACCTGCCCAAAGTCTGGCACAGCTTAGCCATGCCACCCTAACCTTCCACCTCGTCCTTCGGGTGGAAGGGGGCGTTCTCCTCTGGCCCTCATCCATTTTACTTGCCCTCTCCGGTGGTGGCCACCAGCCTCTGTCTTGTGTTCATCCCACAAGCAGTTTGAGGGACCTGTCCTGTGTGGGCATGGCTCCATGGACTCCTGTTGTGTCTGTCTTTTCTTTCTTGTACAAGTCAGATCTCTAAGGGCCAGTCCTCTGCTGCTGTAGCCAGCACAGGGCATTGTAAACAGTAGGCATGTAATATATGACTCTTGGGCAGCTGCACCCTCTCCTTGGGGACAGGTTTCCTCATCCCAAAGTTAGCCTGGGGGTGAGCTGAGGTTAAATCCAGGTTCCCTGACTCCCACAGTTCTTCCCCTTAAACGTTTCTAGTTTTAGGTTCATCCTGAACTCACCAGTCCAACCACAAAAGTTTTTTAAGGAGAAGCAGAATTGAAATCTCTGCCCATCATCAAAATTCCCATATGTCCTTAACAGAAGGCCAGATAGTCTGTGGCGTGGTTTATGCTAGGCTTTTGTCATCAAGCACCTGCAGGACACACAGCCACCTGCGCTCATTCCGAGGGTCTCCTGCAGTGCTTCACAGGTTCTCAGCAGTGACAGAGGCAGTGTTGCAGCACAGACTGGGGACGGGAGTCCCTGGCAGCTTTGCTTTAGGATGATGTGCACTTACCTCTCCTTTGCTCTTCCCTCCCAGGAGATGGCTGGCCGAGCTCTCAAGCAAACTGGCAGCAGGAGCATCGAGGCCGCCCTGGAGTACATCAGCAAGATGGGCTACCTGGACCCAAGGAATGAGCAGATTGTGCGGGTCATTAAGCAGACCTCCCCAGGTGAGCCCAGGCTTGCAGCATGGTGGGCGAAGACCGTTTGTGGCTTCAGGACACAAAACCATGTGCAGAGAGGTCTGACCTGGCCTGGCCAGAACCAGTTTCCTGGCACATTGCCTCGTTCTGGTAACAGGCAAGCTGAGTCTGCCCTGCGCTGAGAGCCAGGCCCTGGCAGGGGCAGCCCCAGGTGGTAGACCAGGGAATGCGCCCGGCACTTGCCCCATCCACCTCGTGTGAAATTACCTTGGCACTTCCTCCCTAGGGAAAGGTGTGTGCTTGTTTTATGAACGGTCAAAAAAGTCAGCAAAGTGGGAGTAAAAATGGTCTTTTCACTTTCTCTTGGGCCTGTGGAGGGATCTTTGACATGGGTGGCTTCTTTCCTCAGTTCCAAAACACACCTCTCTCACATCATAGCCTCTGAGAGTGGCTGCCCGACGGCAGGCAGCATGGCAGAGCTGGGCCCCCTCAGCATCCCTGTGAAGGGCCTGAGGCACCGCACCAAACCCCTGCTTTTCATTGGCTATGGGTGAATGTTACTTTCCCAGGATGGAGCACAGATTTCCCTCTGCACTTGCCTTTTGTATGTGTATTCACTGACGTCTTCTGAGCCCAGGGAAAACCAAGCCTTGGTGTGCCTGTGACCCCCGGTTAGTGCCAGGTTGTCAGGGCCTTCACTGCCAGGTATCGGGTGTGGTCTCCCTATAGGCAAGGCACAGCCTTTCCACCCTGTGGCGCCCTCTGCCAAGTGGAGCCAAGCGGAGCAATTGGCCTAAAGAAATGAAAGGAGGCTTCGTCCTTCCCTCTGGCGTCGGTTTCAGAGGAGATGTTCCAAATGGAAGTCAGGATTAAGGCAGCAGCAGATGAAATCAATTTGGATATTTGTAGAGGGGTTTTGTGTGGTTTTTAGTGTTGTGTATATGTCGCTTTAATACAGACCCCCCAAAAACCTAGAAAACGTTTTAATTTGGAAAAGAGGTGAAAGAAAAGTGGAGCAGCCACTGCACAGTGGATACAGTCCTGCCCTCTGTGTGAGGGGGCAGCACTTTGGGAACAGTGTGGTGGTAAACTCAGCCTCCCACAATTTGGGCATGATATGGTTTGGAAAACAAAGTTGGCACTGTGCAGCTCCCTAGCCTGACAGGAGAGTGGTCCTGGAGCAGTCCCCAGGGGTTAAGGATGCGCCTCAGGACTGGGATGCTGTCTTCTCTTCTGTCCTTGGGCCCCCTGCATGCCCTTTGACCTCCAGCCTGCCCCCACTCCCCTAATACATTAGGGTGACTGGCAGGGCACAGGGGAGCCCAGTGACCCTGTGCTGGGCAGAATGTAGCACATCAGGGCCCAGGGTTCAAGACCCCCAGCCCCGAGGGCAGCACTAGAGTGGGGACCAGCCTGAAGGTGCCAGAATCCACTGATCACACCCACTCTGATGCTGTCTTCCCATTTTTTCCACTGCAGGAAAGGGGCTCATGCCAACCCCTGTGACACGGAGGCCCAGCTTCGAAGGAACCCGCGATTCTTTTGCGTCCTATCACCAGCTGAGCGGTGGCGCCGACGGCCCCGCGGCACTGGAGGAGGTGCCGCGGCCGTATGTGGACTACCTCTTCCCCGGAGTCGGCCCCCATGGGCCCGGCCACCAGCAACAGCACCAGCACCCGCCCAAGGGCTACGGCGCCAGCGTGGAGGCAGCAGGGGCGCACTTCCCGCTGCAGGGCGCGCACTACGGCCGGCCGCACCTGCTGGTGCCCGGGGAACCCCTGGGCTACGGCGTGCAGCGTAGCCCCTCCTTCCAGAGCAAGACGCTGCCGGACACTGGGGGCTATGCCAGCCTTCCCGCCAAGGCCCAGGGGGTCCCGCCTGGCACCAGCCTCGCTTTCCCGCCCCCCGCCTCCGGGATCTACGTGACACACCCACACCACAAGCAGGCCGGCCCAGCAGCCCACCAGCTGCATTTGCTGGGCTCCCGCAGCCAGGTATTCACCAGCGACAGCCCCCCTCAGAGCCTGCTCACCCCCTCGCGGAACAGCCTCAATGTGGACCTGTATGAATTGGGCAGCACCCCCGTCCAGCAGTGGCCGGCTGCCACCCTGGCCCGCCGGGACTCCCTGCAGAAGCCGGGCCTGGAGGCGCCGCCGCGCGCGCACGTGACCTTCCGGCCCGACTGCCCAGTGCCCAGCAGGACCAACTCCTTCAACAGCCACCAGCCACGGCCGGGCGCTCCTGGCAAGGCTGAGCCCTCCCTTCCCGCCTCCAACACCGTGACGGCTGTCACAGCCGCACACATCCTGCACCCGGTGAAGAGCGTGCGTGTGCTGAGGCCCGAGCCGCAGACGGCTGTGGGGCCCTCGCATCCCGCCTGGGTGCCCGCGCCTGCGCCTGCCCCGGCCCCGGCCCCGGCCCCGGCCCCGGCCCCGGAGGGCCTGGACGCCAAGGAGGAGCACGCCCTGACGCTGGGCGGCGCGGGCGCCTACCCGTTGGACGTGGAGTACGGAGGCCCAGACCGGAGGTGCCCGCCGCCGCCCTACCCGAAGCACCTGCTGCTGCGCAGCAAGTCTGAGCAGTACGACCTGGACAGCCTGTGCGCGGGCGTGGAGCAGAGCCTCCGTGGGGGCCCCAGCGAGCCCGACGGCGGCGACAAGAGCCGAAAAAGCGCCAAGGGGGACAAAGTCGGGAAGGATAAAAAGCAGATCCAGACCTCTCCCGTTCCAGTCCGCAAAAACAGCAGAGATGAGGAGAAGAGGGAGTCACGCATCAAGAGCTACTCGCCATACGCCTTTAAGTTCTTCATGGAGCAGCACGTGGAGAATGTCATCAAAACCTACCAGCAGAAGGTCAACCGGAGGCTGCAGCTGGAGCAAGAAATGGCCAAAGTAATTTCTCACTTCCTCTTACTGTTTGCTCCCAGCTCTTCCGTTTACTGGTAATAGGAAGCATGCACAATCCCTTTTCTGTTTGGACTGTATATCCCTTATCATCATCACAGCTAACAATGGGCGACAGTCTGGTTCTGGGGCCAGCAACTTGGAGAAGTTGCAAATGGTGTGATCTCCCTTTCCCCTTTTCCCTTGACTCTTCAGAAGAATCATAGACAGCTGTGCATATTGTAGCCAGCCTAATGTAGTTAATCTACAATTACACTGTAGGTAAGTGAGCAAATTGAGTTTTAGGGCATGTCCTTAGGTAACAGAATTCATCATTGATTAATAATAGAACATTCTGAATGAGTAGAAACAAAGCTTGAGGTTTTATAAATTGATATTGTGGGATTTGGGAAGAAAAATATATCTAGTAGTGATCCATTCTTTTAAATGTTTAATTAGTAACTAATGATTTAAATATACCTTAGTTGACGCTAAAGTGCTGGAGAAGGTAATTATTAATGAAATTATGTAAATTAAAATGTAACAAATTTAAATCACACAGAGCCAATAATTCCAAAGCCTAAAAACCAGATTTGTGTTCTTTCCAATGTCCCATATTCATTGACTTTTTAAAGATATATCTTTCATTTATACATGTTTATTTTTTATTTATACATAGTATTTGTATCTTTGTGGGGTACATGCGATATTTTGTTACCTGCATAGGATATGTAATGATCAAGTCAAGGTATTTAGGGTATCCATTGCCCTGGTGTATTTATCATTTCTGTGTTGGAAACATTTTGAGTTCTCTCTTCTAGCTATTGAAATATAGAATACATTTTTACAAACCATAGTCACGTGTTCTTAATATCCAGCTGTATGTTTGCACCAGTTACCCTCCCATCTCCCCTCAACACACACACCTTTCCCACATATGGTAACTGTCATTCTACTCTCTACCTCCATGAGATCAACTCTCTTAGCTCCCACATATCAGTAAAAATGTGTGGTGTTCTTTTTTTTTTTTTTTTAATGGCACAATATGTGACATTTGGATAGCAACATGTGGTGTTCTTACAGAACTTTCTGTTCCTAGCCTTTTTTACTGAACTTAATGACCTCCAGTTCCATTCATGTTGCTGCAAGTGACAGGATTTCATTCTTTTTTATGGCTGAATAGCATCCCATGGTGCACATAGCCCACATTTTCTTTATCCATTCATCTGTTGATGGACATTTAAGTTGATTCCATATTTTTGCCGTTGTGAATAGTGCTCCAGTAAACATGGGGTGCAGGTATCCCTTTGATAATGCTGATTTCCTTTTCTTTAGATAAATGCCCAGTAGTGGCTGGGCGCAGTGACTCACGCCTGTAATCCCAGCACTTTGGGAGCCTGAGGGGCAGATCACCTGAGGTCAGAAGTTCGAGAACAGCCTGACCAATATGATGAAACCCCATCTCTACTAAAAATACAAAGATCAGCCTGGCATGGTGGCCTGCACCTATAATCCCAGCTACTCGGGAGGCTGAGACAGGATAATCGCTTGAACCCAGGAGGCTGAGGTTGCAGTGAGCTGAGATTGTGCCACTGCACTCCAGCCTGGGCAACAAGAGTGAAACTCCTTCTCAAAAAAAAAAAAAAAAGATAAATACCCAGTAGTGAGATTGGCAGATTTTATGATAGTTCTATTTTTAGTTTATTGATAAGTCCACCAGCATCTTTTTTTTTCTCCTTCTTTTTGGTAATAGTCATTCTAACTGGGGAGAAATTATCTCATTATGCTTTTGATTTGCATTTCCCTGATGGTTAATGGAGCATCTTTTCATGTACCTCTTAGCCATTTGTGTGTCTTATTTTGACAAGTGTCTATTCAGGTCATTTTCTCACTTTTTTTTTTTTTTTTAATTAAGACAGAGTCTCCCTCTGTTGCCCAAGCTGGAGGGCAGTGGTGCCACATCCGCTCAGTGCAACCTCTGCCTCCTGGGTTCAAGCAATTCTCCTGCAGAGCTGGGACTACAGGCATGCAACACCATGGTCAGCTAATTTTTATATTTTTAGTAGAGAGGGGGTTTCACCATGTTGGGTTGGCTGCTCTCAAACTCCTGACCTCAAGTGATCCGCCCACCTGCCTCAGCCTCCCAAAGTGCTGGGATTACAAGCGTGAGCCACTGTTCCTGGCCTTTTGGCTCACTTTTTAATGGGATTATTTGGTATTTTTTTGCTGTTGAGTTGAGTTCCTTGTATATTCTGAATAGTAGTCTTTTGTCAGATGAATAGTTTGTGAATATTTTCTCCTGTTCAACAAAGGTATCCTCTTTACTCTGTTGTTTCCTTTGCTCTACAGAAGCTTTTTAGCTTAATATAGTCCCGTGTGTCTATTTTTGGGTTTTTTTGCCTGTGCTTTTGAAATTTTAGCAATAAAATCTTTGCTAAGACCAGTGTCATGGGATTTCATAGTTTCATAGCCTCTGGTCTTATTTCTAGGTCTTTAATCTATTTTAAGTTGATTTGCCTATATGGTGAGAGATTGGGGTCTAGTTTCATTCTTCTGCATACGGATAATCTAGTTTTCCCAGCATGTATTGAAGAGGGTGTCTTTTCCTCAATGTACATTCTTGGCACTTCTGCAAAACTCAGGTGGCTGTAAATACATGGACTTATTTCTGGGTTCTCTGTTCTGTTCCATGTGTCTTTGTGTCTGTTTTCATAACAATACCATGCAGTTTTGGTTACTCTAGGCTTATAATATATTTTGAAGTCAGGTAACAACTTTGTTCTTTTTGCCTAGGATTGCTTGACTATTTGGGCTCCCTGTGTATTGTTTTTTTCTATTAATGTGAAAAATGTCATTGACATTTTGATAGGCATTGCATTTAATTGGTAGATTGCTCTGGGTAATATGGTCATTTTAACAATATTAAATCTTTCTATCAGTGAATATGGAATCCCTTTTCATTTGTTTGTGTCCTCTTCAGTTTCTTTCATCAGTGTTTTGTAGTTCTCCTTGTAGAGCTCTTTCACTTTTTGATTAAATTTACTCCTAGATTTTTTTATAGCTATCGTAAATGAGATTTATTATTAGTGTACAGACATCCAGATATCCATAGGCGGAAGAATGCGACTAGACCCTATCTCTCCCCATATACAAGTCCACCGAATGTATGCTCCTGATTTGTTATGCTGATCATCGGCTTTTCCTCCTGCTTTCCCATTTTCCCCGAGCTGCTGAAAGATTAGATGGCTCCTGGAGTTCTAGGAATGCTGTGGTCCCCTTTCCCACAGATTTTTGTTAATAGAAGTTTTCCTTCGTTTTTAGAGCCTAAAGTCTCCTAGAGAAAGAACTCTCTTTTTTGTCTTTTGATTCCAGATTCGTGTCTGTATATGGATATAAACAAAAAACAAAGCTGGCTGGGCGAGGTGGCTCATGCCTGTAATCCTCACATTTTGGAAGGCCAAGGTCAGGGGACCACCTAAGGTCAGGAATTTGAGACCAGCCTGGCCAACATGGTGAAACCCAATTTTGTATTTTTCGTCTGTACGAAAAATACAAAAATTAGGCCAGCCACGGTGGCTCACCCATGTAATCCCAGTTCTTTGGGAGGCTGAGGCAGGCGTATCTCAACGTCAGGAGTTCGAGACCGGCCAGCTAGCATGGTGAAACCCTGTCTGTAGTAAAGATACAAAAACTTAGCCAGGCATGGTGGTAGGCACCTGTAATCCCAGCTACTCCAGAGACTGAGGCAGGAGAATCGCTTGAACCCGGGAGGCAGAGGTTGCAGTGAGCCAAGGTCACACCATTGCACTCCAGCCTGGGTGACGGGGAGACTCCATCTCAAAAAAAAAAAAAAAATTAGCCAGGTGTGGTGGTGTGCGCATATATATAGTCCCAGCTACTTGGGAGGCTGAGACAGGCAAATCACCGGAACCTGGGAGGGAGAGAATGCAGTAAGCTAAGATTATGCCACTGCACTCCAGCCTGGGCAACAGAGTAAGACGCCATCTCGAAAACAAAACAAAACCAATCGTTACCTTTCTTTGTAGTACATGAGACCCATATTTCTCTGTTCGCCTTTCTATAAAATGAGTTCGTTTCCTGTCAGTTCCAGGACATCCCTGTCCCAGTCATTTGTTATCATGGGACTTCTCTAATATGAATCTTCCTTCTTCTTTGCCTTCTACACAGGCTGGACTCTGTGAAGCTGAGCAGGAACAGATGCGGAAGATCCTCTACCAGAAAGAGTCTAATTACAACAGGCTAAAGAGGGCCAAGATGGACAAGTCTATGTTTGTGAAAATCAAAACCCTGGGGATCGGAGCCTTTGGAGAAGTGTGCCTTGCTTGTAAGGTGGACACTCATGCGCTGTACGCCATGAAGACCCTGAGGAAGAAGGACGTCCTGAATCGTAATCAGGTGGCCCACGTCAAGGCCGAGAGGGACATCCTGGCTGAGGCAGACAACGAGTGGGTAGTGAAGCTCTACTACTCCTTCCAAGACAAAGACAGCCTGTACTTCGTGATGGACTACATCCCTGGCGGGGATATGATGAGCCTGCTGATCCGGATGGAGGTCTTCCCTGAGCACCTGGCCCGGTTCTACATCGCAGAGCTGACTTTGGCCATTGAGAGTGTCCACAAGATGGGCTTCATCCACCGGGACATCAAGCCTGACAACATTTTGATAGATCTGGATGGTCACATTAAACTCACAGATTTCGGCCTCTGCACTGGGTTCAGGTGGACTCACAATTCCAAATATTACCAGAAAGGTATTGTCTTAAGCGTGCCACATGCACTTCCTACATGTAGGTGTCACTAATCCATCGCAGGCAACTAAATTTCCCATGCTGATAGCTCCTAGTCATTTCGAAATTATCTGTCACTCCACTATTTTATAATTTGGTGTGACGTCCTTCCCTTCCCAAAGGAATAGTATGATATATGCATTTTTTTAAGTTAGTAGATTTCAGGTTTCCTTTTTTTTTTTTTTTTTTTTTTTGAGATAGGGTATCGCTCTTGTTGCCCAGGCTGGAGTGCAGTGGCACTATCTCGGCTCACTGCAACCTCCACCTCCTGGGTTCAAGTGATTCTCCTGCCTCAGCCTCCCAAGTAGCTGGGATTACAGGTATAGGCCACCATGCCAAGCTGATCTTTTTATTTTTAGTAGAGATGGTGTTTCTCCCATGTTGGTCAGGCTGGTCTCGAACTCCTGACCTCAGGTGATCTGCCCACCTCGGTCGCTGTGCCCGGCCTACTGTATTTTTAAGACAATAGGCTACAAGGTGTCACAAAGCCTTTGTGGGAACCATCACCTGCCTCATTAAAGGAAGCCTTAAAAAATAAAACATTCAGCTGGGCCTGGTGGCTCACACCTATAATCCCAGACCTTTCATAGGCCGAGGCAGGCGGATCACCTGAGGTCGGGAGTTCAAGACTAGCTTGACCAACACAGAGAAACCCTGTCTGTACTAAAAATACAAAATTACCCAGGTGTGGAGGCGCATGCCTTCGGAGGCTGAGGCAGGAGAACTGCCTGAACCTGGAAGGCGGAGATTGCGGTGAGCCGAGATCATGCCATTGCCCTTCAGCCTGGGCAACAAGAGTGAAATGCTGTCTCAAATAAATACATACATACATACATATATACGTACATACATACATACATACATGGAAAGATAAGATCCACAGCCTCCCAAAGAATCCTCTTTTATAGCTAACCTGAATCTGTGTAGCGTTTATCATTTAACTTCATTTCCTGTAATTCTACCATTTGGAAAAGCCAAAAACAGCTGGTCATTATCTTTGTGGCTCAGATTCTTGAAATAGTTATTTGAATATCATCACTTAGTCTTTTTTTTTTCCTATCTCAAATCCAACTCTAAATCATTTACTTCACTCCTATTTTTTGGCATTGAAGTCACCTCTGTTCATGTTGTTTAAATCTTCCTAAGGTTCCCATGCTCATTGTAAAATGTGTGTCAGGCAGATGTTACCTTTTGATTGTGGCCTGAGTGCTGGGGGTGCTGTCCCGGCAGCCCTTCCAGCCTTTCCTGCCTGCAGTTCCTCCCTGCCAGCTCAGCACGGTGCGTGGTTCCCTGTGATTCCTCGGCGTCGTTTCTGCCTCAGTGCCAGCGCTGACCTCACCACGTGTGTCTCTGAACTAGGAACAGCAGGCCCCCTCTACAGAGCAGCTTGGGGGATTCTCTGTCCTGATGTGTCAGGAGCTAATTGGAATGACTTTTCTGTTTTAAGCTGTGGATTTGTTGAGGTATTGAAGAGTGAAAATTCACTTTATGTTTTGTTCTCTTCTTTCACCACCCCTGATTCCTGGGTGAAGGGAACCACGCCAGACAGGACAGCATGGAGCCCAGCGACCTCTGGGACGACGTGTCTAACTGTCGGTGTGGGGACAGGCTAAAGACCCTGGAGCAGAGGGCGCGGAAGCAGCACCAGAGGTGCCTGGCACATTCCCTCGTGGGGACCCCAAACTACATCGCGCCTGAGGTGCTCCTCCGCAAAGGTATGCGTGCCACAGCCAGCCACCCCATGGGAGGTCTCCTTCCCTTCAGACTTGTGAGCCGAGTCTCCCGGCTCTAGCTTTCCAAGGGCCTAATGCTTCCAGTCATACTTTTGTCCTCATGGAAGCCTGAAAACTACTTATTTCCCCAACTTAAAAGCCACACTTCTGTCCTGGAAGTGCCCTTGCTTCAGGGGGTTGGAAGACATGCACCATTAGGCCAGTGTCCACTGACCCTAAGGCTCTATCTAGACCCAAGGGAATGACTCCAGCACTGATTTTCACCGTGAATGATGGAAACTACTCTGAGGGCCACAGGACCTCTGCTCAGTCTGCCCAGACCACACATTTCTGGGCTCTTGCTTTCACTTCTCCTGGCCGAGTTGTGCTGTGTGCAGCTGGGTGCTCATGTGACAGCGTTTGAAGATCCTTTTCCTCTCATTCTCCCTGCTAGACCACAAGCAAAATTGGCAGGTACCAGTTGTATGAAATGTCTAGTGCTCATAAAATGTGTCTTCTGGATGGGTGTTCCATTCTGTCAAACACAGCATTGGTTCAGGACATGAGGAATCCTTCGTCATCCTGCATGGTCCACAGTGACGGTGGGGTGTTGACCTGATTCTGTGTAATTAATCCAGAGACAGGCGGCTTTGTTGTTTGAAGTCTTTGGAGCCAGCCAGACCCAGTTCAAGTCTGGTTTTCTTTGCTAGCTGTGGTAATCCAGTGCAAGTTACTTAACTACTCAGACCACAGACAGCAAAAATGACCTTGAGAGGCTGTGAATAACGCTGGTGCCCAGTGAAGGTCTACTTCCCCCTGCCACGTGCAGCATTCCCAAGGAACCATTGCTTGGGGTTTTTGCAGCCTCTGGTGCCAAACTCAGACAGGAAGGGATGGGACAGAGAGATAACAGAGGGGCCTGAGGGGGCTCCCCTGGCACATGCAGCCGCAGGCACCCCCAGACTGACCTGTTAACATCCCAGTTTACACTTAGCAAGGATTAGGTGACATCGAGATGAGCCTGGCTTGATGGGACATGAGGCTCTGAAGCAAAAGTGGGAGAAAATGAAAAGTAAACAAGCCTAGCCTCACCTCCCAGAGGCCAGCCCTGACCCAGCAGAGCTGGGAGCCCAGTGAGGAAGGCCGGGCTCCATGGGGGCCTCACACAGGGAGCGTGCTTGGCTTACTGTGAATTGTCCAGTGCTTTTCCCCACCTCCTCCCCATCTCCATATCCTTCAGCTTCATCCAGAACTGACTCAGAAGCCCCCCCAGAAAGCACCCCCTGGACCCTCACCTATTTCCAGGTTATAGTACTTTATGTTTTTTGGTTTCTATTATTTTAATTGGTGCCTCTGTGTGTGATCTTTAAGAACATAAAATTCTGGCTAGTAACTAGTTGCTAACAATAAAAATAATGTTTCTAAATTAAAAAATATTTTCAGGTCAGGCATGTTGGCTCATGCCTATAATCCCAGCACTTTGGGAGGCCAAGGCAGGTAGATCATTTGAGGTCAGGAATTCGAGACCAGCCTGGCCAACATAGTGAAACCCTGTCTCTACTAAAAAATACAAAAATCAGCCAGGCGTGGTGGTGCTTACCTGTAGTCCCAGCTACTCAGGAGGCTGAGGCAGGAGAATCGCCAGAACCCAGGAGGTGGAGACTGCAGTGAGCTGATATTGTACCACTGCACTCCAGCCTGGGGACAGAGTGAGACTCCCTCTCAAAAAAAAATAAAGAGAGTATTTTCTTATGACAGTGATTAAAAGTACGAAAACATAAGTGGATAAGTGGTCATGGCTGCCACCCAGCCACCCATTCACATAGCTCCATCTTCCACACAGTGCGATGCTTCAGTGCACTTTCCCACTTAACAGGAAATCCATATGTTCAGCATCTTATGAAATTCACCTCAGCGGAGAATTTGTGCCTGCCTAGGGATTGAGTGAACTTTGTCTTGCAGGGTACACTCAGCTCTGTGACTGGTGGAGTGTTGGAGTGATTCTCTTCGAGATGCTGGTGGGGCAACCGCCCTTTTTGGCACCTACTCCCACAGAAACCCAGCTGAAGGTAATGTGAGAGGAAGCGCACATAGCAGACACCTGCTTTTCTTATGCACCCATGAATCTTTGGTCAGCATTTGCCCTCTTATTCTGAGTAGGGTAGGAATGGCGATTGTATATGATGGCATTTTTAAAACTAATCTTATTATTTTTTAGATTATCATTGTCAAATTTTCTATTTTGATAAGCAATGCTATGGAATTGGACCCTTTTTTTTTCTTCTTAGAGTCTCACTGTCACCCAGGCGAGAGGGAGTGCAGTGGCGCAATCTCAGCTCACTGCAACCTCCGCTTCCCTGGTTCAGGGGATTCTCCTGCTTCAGCCTTCCAAGTACCTGGAACTACAGACACCCATCACCATACCTGACTAATTTTTTGTGGTTTTAGTAGAGACGGGGTTTCACGTTGTTAGCCTGGATGGTCTCGATCTCCTGACCTCGTGATCCACCCGCCTCGACCTCCCAGAGTGCTGGGATTACAGGCATGAGCCACCTCGCTCAGCCTTTTTTTATTTTTATTTTTTTGAGATGGAGTCTCGCTCTGTCATCATCGCCCAGTCTGGAGTGCGGTAGTGTGATGCTGCCTCACTGCAGCCTCCGCCTCCCAGGTTCAAGCAATTCTCGTGCCTTAGCCTTCTAAATAGCTGGGACTACAGGCGTGTGCCACCACGCCCGGTTAATTTTTGGATTTTTAATAGAAATGGGGTTTCACCACATTGGCCAGACTGGTCTTAAACTCCTGACCTCAGGTGATCCACCTGCCTTGGCCTCCCAAAGTGCTGGGATTACAGACATGAGCCACTGCGCCTGGCCTGGACCCATTTTAATATCAGAAATTCTTTTAAAGCCTTGGCCATCTGCCGCCTTGTTATTTCCAGGCAAGAAAGTGAGGATCAGCAAAGGTGTGCTGCACTGTCTCCCCCACCTATGCCTGCCCTGCAGAGAACACACTAAACTCCAGGAACTCTACCCCTCAGCTACAAGGGTGTTGGGGTGCCAATCCCCCTGCACGGTCAAAAATCTGCATATAACTTTCAGCTCCCCGAAAACTACGATAGCCTGTTAACTGGAAGCCTTATCAGTAACAGTCAATGAACACATATTTTGTACGTTATATGTGTTAGATCCTGTATTTGTAAAATAAAGCAAGCTAGAGAAAAGAAAATGCTGATGTAATCCCACCACTTTGGGAGGCCAAGGTGGACAGATCACCTGAGGTCAGGAGTTTGAGACCAGCCTGGGCAACATGGCAAAACCCGTCTCTACCTAAAATACAAAAAATTAACCCGGCACGGTGGCGCATGCCTGTAATCCCAGCTGCTTGGGAGGCTGAAGCAGGAGAATCGCTTGAACCTGGAAGGCAGAGGTTGCAGTGAGCCGAAATTGTGCCACTGCCCTCTAGCCTGGGTGACAGAGTAAGACTCTGTCTTAAAAAAAAAAAAACATAAGAGAAAATAGGTTTACTATTTTCATAATTGAAAGTGGATCAGCCGGGCGCGGTGGCTCAAGCCTGTAATCCCAGCACTTTGGGAGGCCGAGGCGGGTGGATCACGAGGTCAAGAGATCGAGACCATCCTGGTCAACACGGTGAAACCCCGTCTCTACTAAAAATACAAAAAAAAAATTAGCTGG
>NW_022437054.1:4690175-4708535 GCF_009761245.1 Sapajus apella
CATAAAGGTCTCCATCTTTGTCTTCAGTGGTGTGGGCGGAGGAAGCAGAGGGGTTGGCCTTGTTGTCTCAGGGTGGCAAAGGTGGAAGAAAATTTGAGTGTATGTGACCCTCAGACTGTGTCGTTCAAGGGTCAGCTGTATATGTAAAGAAATGTTTGTTTATTTGGGTATTATATCATTGTTTTTGCAAACTGTCAGCTTTGTAGTCAGGCTACTTGTGCATATTTTTAGTATTCATTCGAAGTAGTTAAATAATTATTCTGTCAATCATTTGAGACCAAATTATTGGTTTTTAAATGACAGCCATTTGCTTTCAGAAATGAGTTACTAAGGATTGAATTGAGAATTGGAATTAAGAATCTGCAGTCTGGCTGGGTACAGTGGCTCACGCCTGTAATCCCAGCACTTTGGGAGGCCAAGGCGGGCAGATCACGAGGTCAGGAGTTTGAGACTAGCCTGAGCAACATGTTGAAACCCCATCTTTACTAAAAATACAAGAATTAGCCTCGTGTGGTGGTGCGTGCCTGTAATCCCAGCTACTCGGGAGGCTAAGGCAGGAGAATTGCTTGAATCTGGGAGGTGGAGGCTGCAGTGAGCCGAGATCGTGCCACTGCACTCCGGGAAAAGAAAAGAATCTGCAGTCTTCAGAGTGAGATGCTATCTCAAAAAAAAAAAAAGAGAGCGAGAGAGAAAAAAGAATCTGCAGTCTTCAGTGGACATATCAACTGGCACACAATCCTAGGAGTTTTCACATTGCCTCATAGACATGACCACTAGGGATCCTAAATTAATAACTTTAGTTAGAAAAACCCTAAACTAAGACTGGGCACTGCGGCTCATGCCAGTAATCCCCGCACCTTAGGAGGTCGAGGTGGGCAGATCACGAGGTCAGGAGATCAAGACCAGCCAGGCCAACGTAATGAATCTTCATCTTTACTGAAAATACTAAAAATTAGCCAGGCATGGCGGCAGGCAACTCAGAAGACTGAGGGAGGAGAATCTCTTGAACCTGGGAGGCAGAGGTTGCAATGAGCCAAGATCACACTACTACATTCCAGCCCAGGCGATAGTGTGAGACTCCATCTCAAAAGAAAGAAAAACCCTAAAGTAAGGCTTAGTTTCACCCTACGAACAGTAAAGTGGAATCTGGCATTGTCTGCACCCTAATTGAATTGCAGAGCCACTCAGTAAATTGCCCACATGATGATAATTCAGATTTTTTATTCTGGTAAAATATACGTAACATAAAATTTAACCTTTTAATTATTTTTGAGTGTATGATTTATTGGCATTAAGTATATTCACAGCTCTGTGCAACCATCACCACTCTTTATTTCCAAATGTTTTAATCATCCCAAACCCATTAAACAAATTCCCCATTCCCCTTTCCAGCGCCTGCTCACCTCTCTTCTGCTTCCTATCTCTGTGAGTTTGGCTGTCTATGCTCAGGAATTCTTTTTTTTTAAGACAGGATTTTGCTGTGTATCTCAGGCTGTATTGCAATGGTGCAATCTGGGCTTACTGCAATCTTTGCCTCCTGGGTTCAAGTAATTCTCATGCCCAGCCTCCCCAGCAGCTGGGATTACAGGTGCCTGCCACGACATTGGCTAATTTTTGTATTTTAATAGAGATGGGGTTTCATCCTGTTGCTCAGGCTGGTCTCGAACTCCTGACCTCAAGCGATCCTCCCACCTTGGTCTCCCAAAGTGTTGGGATTACAGGCATGAGCCACTGTGCCCGGCCTCGGCACTTCTTGTAAGTGGAATCATGCGGTATTTGTCTTTTTGTGTCTAGTTTATTTCGCTTATCGTAAAGTCCTCAGGGTTCACGCATGTTGTAGCTTCCTTTCTAAGGTGGAATAATATTCCACTATATGAGTCTCTGCTTCGGTTCTTTTGGATATAAACCAGAAAGTAGGATTGCTGGATTATATGGTCGTTCCGTGTTTAACTTTCTGAGGAACTGCCAAACTGTTTGCCATAGTGGCTGCACCATTTGACATTCCTACCAACAGTGGCCGAGTGTTCCGGTTTCCCTAAATCCTCAATAAGTATTTTCCTGTTTGTGTTTTTTTAAATAGTAGCCATCCTAGGAGATGTGAGGTGGTATCTCATTGTGGTTTTGAGTTGTATTTCCCTTGTGATTAATCATATTGAGCATATTTTCATGTCCTTACTGGTCATTTGTATTTCTTTGGAAATACCTCTTCAAGTTAATTACTCTTTTAAAATCAAGTTACATGGTTTTGTTATTGTGTTGAGTTGTAGGAGTTCTGTATTTACTCTGGATACTAACCCCATTTCAGATACATGCTTTGAAACCTGTTCTCCCATTTTGTGGGTTGCCTTTTCACTGTCTATAATGACCTTTGATGCACAAAAGTTTTAAATTTTTATGAAGTCCAGTTTATTTTTTCTTTTATTCCCTGTGCTTTTGGTGGCATGTTCAAGAAATCAGTGCCAAACCCAATGTCATGAAGATTTCACTCTGTGTTTTCTTCTAGGAGCGCTACAGTTTTCAACAACTACTTAGGGGCCGGGCACAGTGGCTCACACCTGTAATCCCAGCACTTTGGGAGGCCTAGGTGAGCAGATCACAAGGTCAGGAGTTCGAGACCAGCCTGGCCAACATAGTGAAACCCCATCTCTACTAAAAATACAAAAAATTAGCCAGGCATGGTGGCAGATGTCTATAATCCCAGCTACTCTAGAAACTGAGGCAGGAGAATCGTTTGAACCCTGGAGGCAGAGTTTGCAGTGAGCTGGGATCATGCCACTGCACTCTAGCCTGGGCGACAGAGCGAGACTCCATCTCAAAAAAAAAAAAAAAAAGAAAGAAAGAAAACAACTACTTAGGTTCAAACCAAGCCTCCCACCCACACATACAGACAATCTACTGCTATGCGTTATCTACTGTCCCATCACCCCAGCTGGTAGCCAGTCAGGTTGGCCTTGTTTCCTCCTGATTCTAAGTGTAAACAGTAGAGAAGTCCCCTAGGATTTGTCTTCACAGTAGACACAGCTCTACAACAAGTGCTTTTTTTCTTTTTTTGAGACAGTGTTGCTCTGTTGCCAGGCTGGAGTGCAGTGGCGTGATCTCAGCTCACTGCAACCTGTGCCTCCCGGATTCAAGCGATCTCCTGCCTCAGCCTCCTGAGTAGCTGGACTACAGGTGCACACCACCACGCCCAGCTAGTTTTTGTATTTTAATAGAGATGGGGGTTTCACCATGTTGGCCAGGATGGTCTTGATGTCTTGACCTCATGATCTGCCTGCCTCGGCCTTCTAAAGTGCTGGGATTACTGGCGTGAGCCACCGTGCCTGGCCGACAAGTACATTTACTAAATGTCCAGATGGACAGATGGATGGTTTGTGCAGTTGAGCACATAAGATCACATGGGGTCAGTCAGCTTTATTCTTCTCTATGAGATTTCTTTTTCTTTTTTTTTTTCCCCAAAACCCCAATGGGCCATTTTTTGACCACAATAAGTATTTGAATGACGGCCATAATGGTTTGACAGAAATCCATTGCCATAAAGAAATAACTCATAGATCATCATTCTCTTCATATTTGTGGAAAGCACAAAATTCTTTGGCTAAACAGTATTTCCAACAGAAGACAATCTGTATCTTTTCGTCTGTGTTTTACTGGTCATCCCAGCCTCAGGTTGTGAGCCACCCACTATAATGACTCTGACTTTTTAAGACTGCTGAGATCAACAACTGCTGCTTCTGTGTATATTCTAACTCCTCTCCTGTTGTGAAACTAAACTTATTTGAAAGTCACATCATCACATTCTGTCCCAGAACTGCCTGGGATGTGAGGAGAAGCTAACATGTTGGTTCTGTTGGTTCCTCAGGTGATAAACTGGGAGAACACACTCCACATTCCAGCCCAGGTAAAGCTGAGCCCTGAGGCCAGGGACCTCATCACCAAGCTGTGCTGCGCTGCAGACCACCGCCTGGGGCGGAATGGGGCCGATGACCTGAAGGCCCACCCCTTCTTCAGCACTGTCGACTTCTCCAGTGACATCCGGAAGCAGCCAGCCCCCTACGTTCCCACCATCAGCCACCCCATGGACACCTCGAATTTCGACCCCGTAGATGAAGAGAGCCCTTGGAATGATGCCAGCGAAGGTAGCGCCAAGGCCTGGGACACACTCACCTCCCCCAGTAACAAGCACCCTGAGCACGCATTTTATGAGTTCACCTTCCGAAGGTTCTTTGATGACAATGGCTACCCCTTTCGATGCCCAAAGCCTTCAGGGGCAGAAGCTTCGCAGTCTGAGAACTCAAATTTAGAAACCTCTGATCTGGTGGATCAGACTGAAGGCTGCCAGCCCGTGTACGTGTAGACGGGGGCCGGGCACCCCCACCGCTCACCGCCTCCCAGGTCAGGGTCCTGGAGCCGGTGCCCTAACTGGCCGACAGGGAAGCCGAGGGCCGCTTTGTTTTAAATTAGTCCACTGATTACTTCACTTGAAATTCTGGTCTTCACCAAGAAAACCCAAACAACAAGACACTTTTGAAAACAGGACTCGGCATTGCTTTCGATTGGCTTGTCAGGACCTTCACTGCATTAAAACAATATTTTTAAAAATGTAGTACAGTTAGAAAGAGCACTTATTTTGTTTATATCCATTTTTTTCTTACTAAATTATAGGGATTAACTTTGACAAATCATGCTGCTGTTATTTTCTACATTTGTATTTTATCCATAGCACTTATTCACATTTAGGAAAAGACATAAAACTGAAGAACATTTGATAAGAAATCTCTGTGCAATAATGTAAAAAAAAAAAAGATAACACTCTTGCTCGATGTCACGGAGACCATTTTATCCACACAATGGTTTTTGTTTTGTATTTTTTCCCACATTTCAAAATTGTGATATAATGTTAAAAGCTGCTTTTTTTTTTTTTTTTTTTGGGCTTTTTGCATATTCTAGTATAATAGGAAGTGTGAGCAAGGTGATGATGTGGCTGTGATTTCCGACGTCTGGTGTGTGGAGAGCACTGCATGAGCAGAGTTTTTCTATTATAAAATTACCGTATCTTGCCATTCACAGCAGGTCCTGTGAAGACGTTTTTACCGAGTGTCTTTAAATGAGGTGTTCTAGACAATGTGCTGATAACGTATTGTGCGGGTGACCCCTTTGCTATGATTGTATCTCTTTACTGTTTTGTTAAAGAAATGCAGATGTGTAACTGAGAAGTGATTTGTGTGTGTGTGTCTTGGGTGTGATTGGATGCTTTGGGGGGGAAAAATGCAACATTTGTCATATACTGAACTTATATACATCAAAAGGGATTAATTCAGCTATGCCAAAAAAAAATTGAAATGAATCACTGACACACGTCCATTTCTGTAGTCCGTATGCTCGTTCATTCTTGGTAGGGCTGGTATGCCGTAGCTCCGCCCCTACTACTTACCTTTTGCTGACAGGCTGCCCACACAGAAAGGTTCAGTGAATGTTCTTATTTCTGTTTTCTTCTGTTACCATCAGGAAACTGAGTCATCTAATGATTCTCTCACTTTTTTTTTTTTTTAGTGTGTTTGAAGTGTCAAATCTTACCTTGGTTTAAACAATGCATATTTCTAACCTTTTGTAAAAAAGCAAAGATTCTTCAAAATGACATCAAAATAAAAAAATAAGCCATACATATTTTCTTAGAAGTATAGATGTGTGTGTGTGTACATACATACACAGATAAACACAATATTCCTTATTTCAAATTAGTATGATTCCTATTTAAAGTGATTTATATTTGAATAAAAAGTTCGATTCTTTTTTGCTTTTTAAAAAATCTGATGCATCATAATTTTCATTATATTATTCCACATATTTTTCTTTGAAGTTCTTAGCATAATGTATCCATTACTTAGTATATATTTAGGCAACAGCACTTACAAGTTTATCAGTGTCTGAACTGAAAAAACAAAGATTCCTATGTACTGGTTTACATTTGTATGAGTGGCATACTCTGAAGTCTGCTGTGCCTGTCGTGACTGTCAGTATTCTCGCTATTTTATAGTCGTGCCATGTTGTTACTCACAGCGCTCTGACATACTTTCATGTGGTAGGTTCTTTCTCAGGAACTCCGTTTAACTATTATTTATTGATATATCATTGCCTTTGAAAAGCTTCACCTGGCACAATTTATTATTAAAATTTTGAATCCAAATCCTGTAGTTGGTGTTGTGTCTTACTGGATTTTGTAAGTCCTGGCCTCTCCGCATGTTCTAGCTCCCCCATGCTTTCCCTGTGACACACATGAGCCAGGGTTGCACGGCACAGACAGGGCTGTCTCAGGAATGGCTTGGGGTGCGGAAAAACAGGCTTTCCGGGTAGACGCACAAAGACCAAATCAGGCTGTGGTTCTGTGACCAACTTATGTAAAATGGGAACAAAATATGCCTCATTGGGATTATTGAGTGGCTTAAGTGGGATATCAAATAAATATGGCGGGTGATCAAATCATGAAAAGGAGCTAATTCTCTGGCATAATATATTAAACTGAGAGGACAGTTATAGCTCCTGACCTTTCATTTTAAATGGTTGATGAGGCTGGGCGCGGTGGCTCATGCCTGTAATCCCAGCACTTTGGGAAGCTGAGGCAAGGAGATCACCTCAGGTCAGGAGTTTGAGACCAACCTGGCCAACGTGGTGAAACCCTGTCTCTACTAAATATACAAAAATTAGCCAGGCGTGGTGGCACATGCCTGTAATCCCAGCTACTCGGGAGGCTGAGGCAGGGAGAATTGCTTAAACTTGGGAGGTAGAGGTTGCAGTGAGCTGACACTGCACCACTGCACTCCAGCCTGGGTGACAGAGCAAGACTCTGTCTCAAAAAAAATAGGTCCAGCGCAGTGGCTCACACCTGTAATCCTACCACTTTGGGAGGCCAAGGTAGGTGGATCACCTGAGGTCAGGAGTTTGAGACCAGCCTCACCAACATGGCAAAACCGCATCTCTACTAAAAATACAAACAAATTAGCCAGTCGTGGTGTGCATGCCTTGCATGCCTGTAATCCCAGCTACTCGGGAGGCTGAGGCAGGAGAATCACTTGAACCCAGGAGGCACAGGTTGCAGTGGGCTGAGATTGTACCACTGCACTCCAGCCTGGGCAACAGAGCAAGACTGTCTCTCAAAAAAAAAAAAAAAAAAACGCGTAAAAGTGATACACAAAGTCTCCTACTTTATTTCTAGTCATTCATTCACCTCCCCACAGACAACAAATGATATTATAACAATATACTGGGCATTCTTAGAGGAATGAAAGTTTGAGGACACAGTACAAGGAAAGATATATATGTATACTTTTTGCCTCTTACAGAAACGGGAGAACATTATGCATATTTTTCTGCATTTGTTTTCTTCACTTGACAGTGTGTCTTGGCACTCTATATCAGCACATAAAGAATTTTTTAAATCTTACTACATAAGGGTATTATAATAAAACCAGTCCCATATGGATAGACATTCACTTGTTTCTGATTGTTTCCTATCATAAACAATACTAGAATAAATAACGTCTTATAACCATCATCATTTGTGTATGTGAAAGTACTTATGTGGGACAGATTTCTAGATGTGCAATTGTTAGGTCAAAATAAAGCGTATTTGCAAGGTTCATTGCCACATTGCCCTGTGCAGATGTGAGCAGCTCCTCCCTGGCTTCCACCTGCACAATTTCCTGAGTGTGCCAAGAAGGCAAGGCCTGACTGGGCTTTATCTGAGCCATTCCTCAGGACTGGATTTGTAGTGAGCAACTTTAAAGGGTAAGATGATGTCTCCCTCTAAGACAAAGAGCAAGTTCGCTTGCTGCTTGATATAAAAAAAGACAAATTCCCCAACTTAGAACACCTCAGCAGAACCCATCTGGGTCTTCCACGTTGCCCCCGTGGGACTTGGGAACAAAGGGAAACATGCAAACATGTATCATGCTGCTTGCTGTGCTATGGAAAGTAAAGTCCTTTGTCTCTGATCTAGGAATCTCTTGTCTTAGTTCGGCATCCCTTAAAGCAGGGGTCCCCAAGCCCCGGGCTGCTGACTGGTACTGCTCCATGGCCTGTTAGGAACAGGGCTGCAAAGCAGGAGGTGAGCCACGGGTGAGGAGCATTACTGCCGGAGTTCCACCTCCTGTCAGATCAGCAGTGGCATTAGGTTGCCATAAGAGCACAAACCCTATCGTGAACTGCACAGATGAGGGATCTAGGTTGTACACTCACAAGAACCTAATGCCTGATGATCTGAGGCGGAAGAGTTTCATCCTGAAACCATCTGTCCCCATCCATGGAAAAGCTGTCTTCCACAAAACCAGTCCCTGGTGCCAAAAAGGTTGGGGACCACTCCACTGAAGAACAAGCTAACTTACTGGCTTGTTAAAGGAGGGAAGGCCGGGCGCTGTGGCTCATGCCTGTGATCCCAGCACTTGGTGGGCTGAGGCAGGTGAATCCCCTGAACCCGGGTGTTCGAGACCAGCCTGGGCAACATGGGGAAACCCTGTCTCTACTAAAAATACAAAAATTAGCCGAGTGATGGTGGTGCAAGCTGGTACTTTCAACTACTCAGGGGGCCAAGGTGGGAGAATCGCTTGAACCCTGGAGGCAGAGGTTGCAGTGAGCCATGATCATACCACAGCACTCCAGCCTGGGTAACAAAAAAGAAAAACCTCCCGTAAAAAAAAAAAAAAAAAAAGGCTGGTAAGGTAAAATCTTAGACCCAACCACAGGTATTGTGCCAATATATACCCCCAATAGAAATAGCTCCACGGGAGTGTTTGCCTACCACTTGCCAGCCACACAATGTATATGATCAACCTTTTTCATCTTTGCCCATGGACCAGGGGAAAGATCTCCATATAATTTTGGCAATTCTCTTATTTTGAATGAAATTGAAGATCTTTATGTATGTTAATATCCATTTGAATATCCTTAAAAGTAGTGATCCTGAGCCCACACCAAATGAAGCCCAGACTGGACCTGGCCTGGGCACACTGCAAGCCCGAGGGAGCCGGAGCACAGAACTATCCAGCCCAGTCTCCCTCCATCCCAGATGGGACCCGCTCTGCTGTCACCACCCAGTCCCGGGGACCTCCCGGGCTCCAGCCATCCTCCCACCTACGCCTCCCAAGTAGCTGGAACCACAGGCACACGCTACCGCACCCAGCTAATTTTTTAAGGTTTTTGTCGAGAGAAGGTCTCACTATTTTCCCCAGGCTGGTCTTGAACTCCTGGACTCCAGGGATCCTCCCACGTTGGCTTCCCAGAGTGCTGGGACTCCAGGCGTGAGCTCCAGCTCCAGGCTCCAGGCGGAAGAGTTTTGATGAGTTTCACGTTTGAAAATCTCCCTTGACTCAGGCTGCCAAGCAGTGTGGTCATGGCAGGACACATCAGAAAGTCTCCTGAGGGCCAGCATAGTTCTGCCAAACCAGCTGTGCCCCTAGAAGAACGTGCTTAGTGTCTCTGAGCCTCAGCATCCTCCTGGGGGAGCTGTTCCGTTTGTTCCTGATGAGGAAGGATGGGGCCTGCCACAGCTGAAACCAATGACTAAAGGGCTCTACAAGAACCGTGGGAAACGGTAGAACTTTCCTCAGAACTCTAGGAGGAGTGAATGCTGGAATCCATTGAAGCAGTGCGTGGCACAGAACAAGTGCCCTCTAAATGCTGGTGTTGGTTATTATCCTGGAAACTGTAGGAGAGTGATGCTGGAGGCTTGGGTTTAATGACAGCAAAGCTGGTAAAAAATAAATTTTTTTGGCCAGGCGCGGTGGCTCATGCCTGTAATCCTAGCATTTTGGGAGGCCGAGGCGGGTGGATCATGAGGTCAAGAGATCGAGACCATCCTCGCCATGATGAAACCCCGTCTCTACTAAAAATACAAAAATTAGCCGGGTATGGTGGCACGCGCCTGTAGTCCCAGCCACTCGGGAGGCTGAGGCGGAAGAATCGCTTGAACCCAGGAGGCGGAGGTTGCAGTGAGCCGGGATTGCGCCACTGCACTCCAGCCTGGCGACAGAGCAAGACTCGGTCTCAAAACAAACAAACAAATAAATAAATAAATAATTTTTTTTTTAAAAAGTGGCTTGACTTCTCTTACTGAAGGAGAGCTTGGGTTCAGACAAGGGTTGGGGTGCCCTCTGCCTTTGTGGAACTGGTGGTTCACTGTAGGAGACAGTTTAGTCAACAGATAATCACTATGAGATGCAATCAAGGCAACGGTGGTGCTTAGTTAGCCAGAAGAAAAAAGTAATGATCCTAATCGTATGTATTATTTTAGTGTTGATGCGTAAGGCCTGCCTCAGAGAATCCTAAAAGCTTTCCATCTCCTCACCCCATCTTCTCTCCCTGCCCAGCCAAAGTGAACTATCCAAATGAGCTCATAGCCAGACAACAGATTCCTGAGGACAGACTCCCTCCGTGTGAGAGGAAGACTCTGCTCAGAGCATCGAGGGCACAGCCCAACCTGGCTGCAGCATATTTGTGGTCGTTGTTGGGTGTGATTGGAGACTTCTGAGGCAAGAAATCGCTCACTACATTTCTTCCAAGTTTTCCCCACACTCGCATGCCGTGTGCTCCTGCAAATCGTGAAGCCAAAACATACGAATCCTCTGTAGCCTACACCATTTTTCAGTTGCAGATTTTTGAAATGGAGTTTATCAAATTCATTCTACTTCTTCCGGATATGACCAAGTTTAAACACTCAGGATGTATTTTATTTCCACTGAAAAAATTTAGCATCATCAAAAAAATCCTTGATATTAAGTGAATATTTGTAAGTAGTACTATGCTGGGTTTTTGTTTTGTTTTGCGGGGTTTTTTGTTTGTTTGTTTTTGTTTTTGAGATAGGTTCTTGCTCTGTCACTCAGACTACAGTGCAGTAGCATGAACGTGGTTCACTGCAGCCTCAACCTTCTGGGCTCAAGTGATCCTCCCACCTCAGCCTCTCTACTAGCTGGGTAGCTGGGACCACAGCTGCGCACCACCATGCCTGCCTAATATTTTTATTTTTTGTTTGGAGACAGGGTCTCCCTATGTTGCCCAGGCTGGTCTTGAACTCCTGGGCTCAAGCGATCCTTATGCTGGTATTATTAACCTCGTTAAATCTTTTTCCATCAGCAAAAAGGCTTTTCCTTTACAAGAGAATTTTCCATGTCCAACAGAAGCCTACATTGAGTGGACAAAATGAGCTTACTCACCTTAGAAAAGAAAAATCTTTTTGGACACTGGGATGAAATGCGTGTGGATTACTGTGAGTTTTTTCCTAAGTTCACATCAGATGGGTAATGTGCCAGTGTAACCAGGTTTGACAGAGGCATGTCCCACACCAGTGTGAAAACCCAACCATCATGCTTCAGAAGTACAAAATGATTGGAGGCTACTCTTCCGGACTGAAAACCACTCAAATGGCAGTGTGGCTCTTTTTCAATTCACATCAGTGTTATAATTTTTTATTTTGACTATCAAACATTTAGGGAAACTCAAGTGAAGGAAAGTCTGTCATATTTACTGATATTTATATTTTGCTTATCATGTTCTTTCTTTTCTTCCTGATGTGCTAAGGCTGTTTCTTGTTATCTTTTTCTTTTTAGAGAACCTCCTTTTAGCCATTCTTTTAGGGGAGGTCTATTGGTAACAGGTTCTCTTAGCTTTCCTTCACCTGAAATGTCTTCATGTCCCCTCCCTTCTTGAAAGGTATTTCCACTGGCTGCAGGATTCTATGCTGATGGTTCTCTTTCAGCACTTGAAAAATGTTGTGCCACTTCCTCGTGCTCTCCATGGTTTCTCAAGAATCTCTGTTGTCAGCCGGGCGCAGTGGCTCACACCTGTAATCCCAGCACTTTGGGAGGCCAAGGCGGGCAGATCACATGCTCAGGAGTTTGAGACCATCCTGGCCAACATGGTGAAACCCCGTCTCTACTAAAAATACAAAAATTAGCCGGGTGTGGTGGCGCACACCTGTAGTCCCAGCTACTCGGGAGGCTGAAGCAGGAGAATTGCTTGAACCCAGGAGGTGGAGGTTGTCAGGCTGGACTCCATCCCCCCTCCCCCAAGAAAAAGAAACTCTGTTGTCATTCTAATGATTTTTACGGTGCTGTTTTTCTCCAACCGCTTTCAACCTTTTCACTTACTTTCCAGAAGTTAATTAGGAGATTCTTGGCTTAGATTTCTTTGGGCTCTGTTTGTGGTTCACTCAGCTTCTTTAATCTATAGGTTTACTTTTATGGCCAAATTTGGGATTTGGGGAGTTTTCAGGCATTATTTCATCCCGAGCTTTTTCATTTTTGCCTCTCCTTTTGAACTCTCCTTCCCCGACTCTACTGATACAAATACTAGATCTCTTGTTATAAATCTTTTTTTTTTTTTTTGAGACGGAGTTTCACTCATGTTACCCAGGCTGGAGTGCAATGGCGCGATCTCGGCTCACCGCAACCTCCGCCTCCTGGGTTCAGGCAATTCTCCTGCCTCAGCCTCCTGAGTAGCTGGGATTACAGGCACGCGCCACCATGCCCAGCTAATGTTTTGTATTTTTAGTAGAGACGGGGTTTCACCATGTTGACCAGGATGGTCTCGACCTCTTGACCTCGTGATCCACCCGCCTCGGCCTCCCAAAGTGCTGGGATTACAGGTGTGAGCCACTGCGCCCGGCTTCTTGTTATAAATCTCAACGCCGGGCTCTCCCACCTCCACATCCTCCTCTGCTTTTCCCTGTTGTCACATCGGGTCATTTCTATTGTTCCAGTTTCTAGTTCACTAATCCTCTCCTCTGACCTTTTTATTCTGCTGTTCAACCCATTCACTTTTTTATTTCAGTTACAGTTACCGTAACTTTTAGTGTTTTGTTTTTTGGTTTTTTTGTTTGAGACGGAATCCAGCCGGCTGGAGTGCGATGCCACAATCTCGGCTCACTGCAACCCCCTCTCCCAGGTTCAAGCGATTCTCTTATCTCAGCCTCCAGAGTAGCTGGGATTACAGGCGCATGCCATCATGCCTAGCTAATTTTTGTATTTTTAGTAGAGACAGGGTTTCATCATATTGGTTAAGCTTGGTCTCGAACTCCTGACCTTAGGTGATCTGCCTGACTCAGCCTCCCAAAGTGCTGGGATTACAGGCATGAGCCACTGTGCCTGGCCATCTTTTAGTTCTAAAATTTCCATTTTGGAGCCAAGTATGGTGGCTCACACCAGTAATCCCAGCACTTTGGGAGGCTGAGGCCGGCAGATTACTTGAGGTTAAGAATTCGAAACTAGCCTGGCCAACATGACAAAACGCCATCTCTACTAAAAATACAAAACATCAGCCAGGCGTGGTGGTCCGTGCCTGTAATCTCAGCTACTTGGGAGGCTGAGGCGCAAGAATTGTTTGAACCCAGGAGGCAGAGGTTGCAGTGAGCCAAGATGGGACCATGGGACCACTGGACTCCAGCCTAGGAAACAGAGAGAGTATGTCTCCAGAAAAAAAAAAAAAAAAAGGCCGGAACAAATAACTAAAGCAGAATGCAAGAGTTGGGGTAGGTGGGAGGAAAAGCAGTTTTAACTGGAGAGCCAGCAAAGGAAGAAAAGGGCAATGGCATTCTAAAGTACTGATTTAAATTTTAGCATTTCCCCCGGGGGTTTCAAAGGGAAACTTGGTATGGAAAGCACTTGGGAACGGCACAGGGTGAGGGTCCTCTGTGCCTTGTTCTGGTGGCTATCTTGGGTTATCACCTGTCCAGAGGTCTGATTGGCCTTATCTTGGCTTCAGCCTGGTGGTGGTGAACTAATTGTTCATGACTCCCCCGAAGCGGGAAGATTCTGGAATGGGGTCTTCATGCCTGGTTTGTTTGAGATTAGCCTCTGGGATTTCTTAAGCAGAAACATAATTAGATAAGCATGCATTGCCAGAGGGGAGCGTAGAGAGGGAAGCAACGGTGGGGTGAGAGGGGAGGGAAGGAAGACAGAGAAAGTGAGTGATTAAAATATAAGTGATGATACACATAATATTAACATTAAATGTAAACGGAAAAGTAAAAAATAAAATAAAATAAAATATAGGTGATGGGGAGGAAGGCAGCACATCACGCTGCCATGTGTGTACCTATGCAACAATCTTGCATGTTCTTCACATGTACCCCAAAACCTAAAATGCAATAAAAAATATTTTTTAAACTGAGGTACTCAGTTACAGGGGGATCACTTGAGCCCAGGAGTTCGAGGCTGCAGTGAGCTATGATTGCACCACTGCACTGCAGACTGGGCAACAGAGTGAGATCCTCCTCAAAAAAAAAAAAAAAAAGTAAAATAAAATTTCCATTTATTCCTCCTTCTAGTTTCCGTCTCTTTGCTGAGGCTTTTTATCTCTTATTCTGTTTCAGGAGTGTTTGTAATCGCTCCTCAAAGCCTTTTTGTTATGGCTGACTTTAAATCTTAGACAATTCTAGCATCTCTGTCATCTCAGTGTTGGCTTCTACTGGGTTTTTTCACTCGGTTTTGAGATCTTCCTGGTTCTTGGTGTGATGAGTGATTATTGATGGAAGCCTGGACATTTTTGTGTGATGTTCTGGGAAAGTGATCTTTTGTTGTAGCTGACTTTTGTGACATTGCTTTGGCAGGGAAAGTGGACATGCTGCCTTATTATTCCTAGGAAGGTAGAAGTCCCCACTCAGCCTCTTTTGGTGTTCAGGGTCAGGGGAGCCTGCTTGTTACTGCTGAGCTGGGGTTGGAGTGCCTGCTTTCCACGCTGTGTTCACTCTGTGGGGTGGCCTCATTGCCACTGGGCAGTGGTCAGTGAAGTTCTGACTCTCTTAGGCCTCCTCTGCTGCTGCCCTAGCCATGAGTGGGAGGGGCATCTCATAGCTACCAGGTAGACTAGAAGTCCAGGCTCCCCACTGGGCAGGAAGAGTATCACCAGCCAATGAGGAGGAAAATCCCAGCTCCCTACCTGAGCTCTCTCACATCACTTAGGCAGGAACATCGGGGTGCTTTATTGCAGCCTTACAAGGATGGAAACCCAGGCTCCATGCTCACTCATTGGTGGCATGGGTTGGGTGGAGCCACAGTTTTCTCTGTGGTGATTGCCTGGAGTACAGCAGTAATTGTCCAAGAGCTGCCTGGCTGGTCTTCCTCTTCCTTCGTCCTTTGGCTAGAGAAAGCAGGTTTTCATGGGGACTCTTTCTGCCTGCTTGTTGCTATCTCCGATTTGCCAGTTTTTCTATTCCAAGTCTGGGATATTGAGGCAAAAAGAAATTACACCGTGGAGAATGTCTCCACAGTGTAATTCCTTAGCTTCTGAGGTTCCTAAATGGTCTGCCTTCTCTCTACCTTTCAGTGAGAGGTTTCTTTCATATAAAATATCCCGGAGTTTTAGTTGTACTTAGCAGGAGAAATAAGCAGGACTACATGCACTCCATCTTCCTGGAAATGGAAGTGGGCTTTTCAATTTCAATGGCAACTATTAATAATTAAAATTCAAAATTCAGGCTCGGCATGGTGATTCACGCCTGTAATCCCAGCACTTTGGGAGGTAAAAGCGGGTGGATCACTTGAGGTCAGGAGTTCAAGACCAGCCTGGTCAACATCGTGAAACCCCATCTCTACTAAAAATACAAAAATTAGCCAGGTGTGGTGGCACCTGCCTGTGATCCCAGCTACTCAGGAGTCTGAGGCAAGATAATCGATTGAAACTGGGAAGCAGAGGTTGCAGTGAGCCAGGATCACAATATTTCTCTCTAGCCTCGGCAACAGAGCCAGACTCCATCTCAAATAAATAAATAAGGCTGGGCATGGTGTCCCGTGCCTGTAATTCCAGCACTTTGGGAGAATGAGGTGGGCAGATTACCCAAGGTCAGGAGTTCAAGACCAGCCTGACCAACATAGAGAAACCCCATCTCTGCTAAAAATATAAAATTAGCCAGGCTTGGTAGTGCATGCCTATAATCCCAGCTACTCGGGAGACTGAAGCAGGAGAATTACTTGAACCCGGGGTGGGGGGACAGAGGTTGCTGTGAGCCGAGATTGAGCCATTGCACTCCAGCCTGGGCAACAAGAGCAATACTCCATCTCAATAATAATAATAAGTAAATAGAAATAAATAAAATAAATTCAAAGTTCAATTCTTCAGTCACACCAGCCACATTTTACATGCTCAGTGGCTGCATGTGGGAATGGCTACCATATGGGATAGCATGGGTATGGGAGAGTAGTTGTCAAGTTTTGCATGAATCCTTGCACTGACAAACATCTTGCTGAATTCTGGAATTCATGTAAGTAATTAGTCTTCATCTCTCCCTTATGTGTCACTTTTTGCTTGAGCAGTGAAGAGAACGCTGCATTCCTTAGGGAGCAATGTCGGCAATATGTAGGGTGTGTCAGGCACTGCCCATGGCTCAGCAACCTCACTGCTGTATGCCTTTTCTGCCTCACTGCTCTGATCACATAATACCTACTAGAGCCATCTGTTTCTGCTTGTCTCTTTAGGCTGGTGACTAATACCTCCAAAAAGATGTCTTGCTCTGCTTTGCACTCCTATAACAAAATACCACAGACAGGTCAGTTATAATGAACAGAAACTTATTTTCTCATAGTTCTGGAGGTTGGGAAGTCCAAGTTCAAGGTGCCAGCATCTTGTGAGGGCCTTCTTGCTGTGTCCTCCCATGCTGGAAGGCAGGAGGGCAAAGGGACCAAAGGGGACTGAATTTGCCCTTTTATAAGAGCATTAATCCCACCCATGAGGAAGGAGCCTTCATGGCCTAGTCACCTCTCAAAGTTCCCACCTCCTAAAACTGTTACAATGGCAGTTAATTTCAACATAAGTTTTGGAGAGCACAGACATTCAAACAAGGATCATGGCTGCTTACAGATTTAACAAAAACAGCAGATAGTGGTATGCCTGCCACACTGCCTCCTCTTACCAAGACATCACCACTCAATCAAGGCACACATTCTGGTTGAACCCAGATTCAGCCTCAAAATCCAACTCAGCACGTTAAGCAGGTCTCAACTGATCAAACTGAGCACTTGAGATAAAACCTACTCGCCTCTCCCGGCATAACAACGCCAACCTGTTAACGTTCCCTCTTCCTCCTGTGACCCTGTTATCTTCCATTTCCCGTGAAAGCCCCAACTCCTTTTCACTCTCCCCTGACTCCTACAGTAATATGATCAAAGGTGCCCATATTTGTCCTGTCTTTTGATTTTCACTGATGCCTTTTTCCCCTTTGTTTTTAAATTTCTGAAACAGACCATACAAGAGAAAAAGTCCTGGGTGAGGAATCCAGGGCCTTGATTCCCAGCTTGAGAGTGCTCTTATCCAAAATGCCTGGGACCAGGCCAGGCGCGGTGGCTCACGCCTGTAATCCCAGCACTTTGGGAAGCCAAGGTGGGCGGATCATTTGAGGTCAGGAGCTTGAGACCAGGCTGGCAAGCACAGAGAAACGTCTCTACTAAAACTACAGAAAAATGAGCCAGACGTGGTGGTGTGCACCTGTAATCCCAGCTAATCCCAGCTACTCGGGAGGCTGAGGCACAAGAATTGCTTGAAGCCAGGAGGTGGAGGTTGCAGTGAGCCAAGATTTTGCCGTTGCACTCCAGCCTGGGTGAAAGAGTGAAACCCTGTCTCAAAAAAAAGCCTGGAACCAGAAATGTTTTGAATTTGAGGTAACAAGAGCGAAACTCCGTCTCAAAAAAAAAAAAAAAAAAAAAGAGTATCATGAAATATTACAACAAAAAATCTTGAGAGGTAGAATAGCTTAACAGATACGGTAATTTGGTCCTACTCTGTCCTTTCACAGATGAGCACACTGAGGTGAGGTGGGACCAGTTACGTGACTTACCCATGTAAAATGATTTGGTGATAGTAATCACTAACACTTTATTTATTTTCATTTATTTTTTAGTTTTTTTTGAGACGGGGTCTCACATTGTCACCTGGGCTGGAGTGCAGTGGTACAATGCTTGGCTCATTTCAACCTCTGCCTCCCAGGTTCAGGCAATTTTCCTTGCCTCTGCCTCCCAGTTGCAGGTGCCCACCACCACCCCCAGCTAATTTTTTGTATTTTTAGTAGACACAGGGTTTCATTATGTTGGCCAGGCTGGTCTTGAACTCCTAACCTAGTGATCCGCCCACCTCAGCCTCCCAAAGTGCTGGGATTACAGGCATGCACCACTGTGCCCGGCCATCACTAACACTGTAAAAGGATACAGTGAGCCAGGCACTTGACTATGTGACCTGTAGTGTGTCAGTCAGCCCTTACCAATAGAACCTCTGAGACAGGGCCGGGCGCAGTGGCTCAAGCCTGTAATCCCAGCACTTTGGGAGGCCGAGGCTGGTGGATCACGAGGTCAAGAGATCGAGACCATCCCGGTCAACATGGTGAAACCC